>NC_053499.1:153967285-153977285 GCF_905171775.1 Rana temporaria | reverse complement strand
GAGGTGATCCCGACATCAAAAACTCATCATCGGAATTAAGGAATAAATAAATGATGGCTGAACCCCCGGATGTGAAGAGTGACGACGAAGGAGACGAAGTTGATCTGAAAAGCCACCAATATTTGTGTAATGAAGAAGGAACATGGCAGAGCTCCCGTTGCTACAAACAATCCATTTCCCCAGAATGTAAATCAGACAGATGGTTTTGTAGTGAAGTGTGTGAAAAATTAATCAAAGTAATGCTTCCCACCAATAGAACAATTCTATGCTTTATTATAGTCTCAGCAACGTCGAAGGCATATGTGGAATTGCAAAACAGCTCTTATTAAGAAAAAGCGGGTGTCTCTGCAAAGTGTACCTGTCATTCAGAGACTGCGGAGGCGGCTGTTTTAGGGGCTGAGCAAAGGTTCAGCCTCCTAGTTACCAGAACCAGTTACCAGAGTGATTACTCTGGTAAGAGGCACAAAACGCCTCTCTGATGCCAGTGGCGGCTGGTGCTCTAAATTTTTTGGGGATTGCAAACTAATTGAAAAATTAAAAAAAAAACATCAATTGCAGCCTCACTGTGCCATCAAACGCAGCTACTGTGCCATCAAATACCGCCACTGTGCCATCAAACGCAGCTACTGTGCCATCAAACACCGCCACTGTGCCATCAAACGCAGCTACTGTGCCATCAAATACCGCCACTGTGCCATCAAACGCAGCCACTGTGCCATCAAACACCGCCACTGTGCCATCAAACGCAGCCACTGTGCCATCAAACGCAGCTACTGTGCCATCAAATACCGCCACTGTGCCATCAAACGCAGCTACTGTGCCATCAAATACCGCCACTGTGCCATCAAACGCAGCCACTGTGCCATCAAACGCAGCCACTGTGCCATCAAACGCAGCAACTATGCCATCAATTGCAGCCACTGTGCCATCAAATGCTCCCAATACTGCCACTGTACCATCCAATGCTGCCACCATGCCCTCCAATGCTCCCAATGCCTCCACCGTGCCATCAAATGCTCCCAATGCTGCCACTGTGCCATCCAATGCTGCCACTGTGCCATCCAATGCTCCCACTGTGTCATCAAATGCTGCCACTGTGCCATCCAATACTCCCAATGCTGCCACTGTGCCATCAAATGCTCCCAATGCTACCACTGTACCATCCAATGCTGTCACTGTGCCATCCAATGCTGCCACTGTGCCATCAAATGCTCCCACTGTGCCAACCAATGCTGCCACTGTGATCCCCCCACCCCCGCCCGCTCGCCATCTACCCTGTCTCGGTGGGGCAGCGGGTGACGTCGAGTGGTGTCTTCTCCCCTCCATGCGTCTTCTCCCATCCTCCTCTCCGATAGGAGTCCAATCACAGCGCCAGATGTTTCAGCCAATCAGGCGACCGGTAACAGACCCAGCAACCTGATTGTCTGAGAGGCGGGTCAATGTTAGCAAAGCAAATTCTTTTGGCTTTGCTAACATTGAGCTGAGTGAGCTGAGTGAGAAGGAACGCCTATTAGAGCAAAAGACTCTAATCAGGTGCATTCAAAAAACACCCCCACCGCTGTAATTCAGGAGCTCAGTGACCGAGAAGGGGCCGGACACCTGAACACAAATGTCTAAATGACAGTAAACTGGCCCTTTGTTTAGATAGTTTGGAGCAGTGGCGGTGCGTCTATAGAGGGCGCAGGAGCGCCGCCCCTCTCGCTCCTGCACCGCCACTGAAAACAATACATAGATATATGCATTGCATGAATCTATGTATTGTCGCCGCTGCCGCCCACTATTAAGATGGCTGGCCCCCTGTTGAGCGTCGGCCATCTGAATAACGGTAGCTGGTTGGCGCAGGGGGTGTGCGTTCCTTGGTTAACACTGACACGCATCTCAGCCAATCGGGTTCACCGGATCTGGTTACCGGTAACCTGATTGACTGAAGCGACATCGAGGGCAGGACTACATCGAAGGGATCGTGGAGGAGGATCCGATGATGGCTGACCACAGAGAAAGGTAAGTGCCTGGCATGGGGGGGCAATTTTAGGGACAAACTGGCGACAATTGATGGGCACAGTGGCGACAATGGCATGCAGGCACGCTCCAGAGAGCAGTGTATGACTCGGCCCCGCCCCTGAGGTGCCACGTCATTAGATTTGATTGACAGCAGTGCGAGCCGATGGCATGGCAATGGCAGTGCGTTTGGCATGGCACAGTGGTGACAATTGATGTGCACAGTGGCAAAAATTGATGGGCACAGTGGCTGCATTTGATGGCATGGCACAGTGACGGCAAATGATGGGCACAGTGGCGATAAATTGATGGGCACAGTGGCGACAATTGATGGGCACAGTGGCTGCGTTTGATGGCATGGCACAGTGGGGGCAAATGATGGGCACAGTGGCGACAATTGATGGGCACAGTGGCGACAATTGATGGGCACAGTGGCTGCGTTTGATGGCATGGCACAGTGGCGGCAAATGATGGGCACAGTGGCGGCAATTGATGGGCACAGTGAGGCTGCAATTGATGTTTTTTTTTTTGTTTGTTTGCGCCCAGGACCGGATTCCAGACAAGGCCAACAAGGCCAGGCCTCGGGGCGGCAGTGGGTGCAGGGGCGGCACTGTGGCTGAGAGGAGAGGACACTTTCACCACTTTCACTTTCATTTCGGGAGCTCCCCCCTGTCATGTCATGGATGGTGAGAGGAGAGAAAACTGAGGGAAGAGGAGGTGAGCACCCCCCCGCCTCTCAATGTGAGCACCCGCCCGCTTCTCAGTGTCCTGACAAAAAAGTCCCCCGGCGGATAATGTCCCCCCTGTACTGCGGAGGCGGCATTGAAGGACCCGGCCTTGGGGTGGCAAAGGGAGTAAATCCTAGCCTGTTTGCGCCCCCCCCAAACATTTTGAGCACCACCCGCCACTGGTTTGAAGACCCCCTGTCCTAAGAGATACATGTACCCCAAAAAAAATCATAAAAAATAACATTTTCCAAGTTGTCCTCAACTTTTCCTCCTTCCCCGCCACCCACGTGGCTCTGTCTCTCTCTCCGCTCGTCGCCTCGATTCTGTTCCTTCATACTGAGTTTTATTAGGTTTTCTGCAAGCCGATATTAAGAAATCCATAATTAAGTTCATGCGTACAATTGTCAAGTAATGTGTAGTGGTGGCACAAAATATTGTTTCTTCATTTACTTAATTAGGAAGAGTAAAATGTCATCTTTGTAAAACGAGCCTCTATACCATGGAAAATGATTACGCCATTGTCATGGAACCTGTTGTACATTGTCATCCGCCGCGATACAAATGTTACAACTATATAGCAAATTAAAGACGTGGCATTGCTCATAACAATTATTTGTATTTATTATTTTACTTTTAATAACGGAATCAGCTGCGAAGGAAACAAAACTAGTTTGTTGGTTGGGTTTTTTTTTTTTTTTTTTCCTTTCCCTTCCTAGGATAATTAAAGAATATTAAGCCAGATATGTCTAATCTATTTTAGGTAACAAAGTCATATTAATATAGACAATTTAAAACAACGCGCATTGCCACCGGGGTTTCTGGAGCAATATAACGGATGTCAGCCGTTAACGGGCGAAACATGGGGTGGTAGGCGGTTTTTATTTGGGTTGATGTTTTAATGGGTCGTTAAAGTGATTTAAAATGATTGGTGGATTCTTTTTTTGTTTGTATTGTGTTGCGGAGGGGGGGGGGGGGTGCTGAGGTCATAGATAGACAAACAGGCTTTTTTCAATAAGGCGCAGGAAGAAAGCGACGATTATTATCTGTGAAATATGATTTCTGATAGTTAGCTACAGCCTAGGACGCCGTGCCTTATCCATGGCGGAATACGGAGGTTTTAGGTATTGTGCTATTCTGAGTCAAAGCCCTATTAAACTTTGAGGTTTAATCTGCCAAATATACATTATATTGTCAAAAGTATTGGGACGCCTGCCTTTACACACACATGAACTTTAATGGCATCCCAGTCTTAGTCAGTAGGGTTCAATGTTGGGTTGGCCCACCCTTTGCAGCTATAACAGCTTCAACTCTTCTGGGAAGGCTGTCCACAAGGTTTAGGAGTGTGTTCTATGGGCATGTTTGCAGAGATGTATTATGGCCTAGGCCGACAAGGCCCAGGCCTGGGGCGGCACTTTGTGGGGGGCGGTGAAAAGGTGCCCCCCACAAATTTCCCACCCTGTGCTCATCCCACCCTGTACTCATCCCACCCTGTGCTCATCCCACCCTGTCCCCCTGTGCTCATTCCACCCTGTGCTCATCCCATCCTGTCCCCCTGTGCTCATGCCACCCTGTGCTCATGCCACCCTGTCCCCCTGTGCTCATGCCACCCTGTCCCCCTGTGCTCATGCCACCCTGTCCCCCTGCCACCCTTTCCCCCTGTGCTCATGCCACCCTATCCCCCTGTGCTCATGCCACCCTGTCCCCCTGCCACCCTGTCCCCCTGTGCTCATGCCACCCTGTGCTCATGCCACCCTATCCCCCTGTGCTCATGCCACCCTGTCCCTCTGTGCTCATGCCACCCTGTGCTCATGCCACCCTGTCCCCCTGTGCTCATGCCACCCTGTCCCCCTGTGCTAATGCCACCCTGTCCCCCTGTGCTCATCCCACCCTGTCCTCATCCCCCCCTGTCCTCATCCCACCCTGTCCCTCTGTCCTCATCCCATGAAAATGATAGGACGAGTCTTAAAAAGGAAGGGGTGCGTCATATATAAAGTAGGGGGTGCGCGCGTTTCACCAGGCCCAGGGCAGCACAAAACCTAAATACACCCCTGCATGTTTGACCATTCTTCCACAAGAGCATTTGTGAGCTCAGGCACTGATGTTGGGCGTAAAAAGGCCTGGCTCGCAGTCTCCACTTTAATTCATCCCAAAGGTGTTCTATCGGGTCGGTTAGGACTCTGTGCAGTCCATTCAAGTTTCTCCACCCAAAACTGTCTCATCCATGGATTTATGGACCTTGCTTTGTGCTCCTTTGCTCCCGGGCTGTAAAATGCACCACAACACAAAGCATTTCAACGCATGCACTGCAGCCCACAGCATTGTGGTGTTAATAGGCCCTAGGGCTTTGCACACCTTGGAAGCAGGGATCTCTCTGCAGTGGTCTGACACACCACCTGCAGAGTGAAGCCTCGTACACACAGACGGTTTTCTCGGCAAGAAACAGCAAGAAAACTGCTGCCAGAGCTTTCTTGCCGAGTAAACCGTGCGTGTGCACGAGGCTTTAAAGTTTCTCGTTGAGAAAACTGCCCAGAATCTCAACGAGAAAAATAGAGAACCTGCTCTGTATTTTCTCGTCGTGAGATTTTCGGCAGTGTTTTCATGTTACCCGAGTGTGTGTATACTTACCTCTCCATGGAAACCCGCGCATGCTCGAAATGACGCGGTAGCTTCCAAGGCATAGGTAGGGTGAAGCAAGATGGCGGCGATGGCATCGAATGTGACGAGCGCATGCTCGTCGTAGTCGATGACGTCACCACGTTCGTTCCATTCAAAAGAACGTCGGATTCTTTAAATGGAGTGTGTGTACACTCGGCCGGCAAGAGAATCTCGCCAGGAATCTAGTCAGGAAAAACAACGTTTTTTTTCCTGACGAGAATCCGGGCCGTGTGTACAGGGCTTTAGACCTATAAGTCTACAACCAGCAAAGTCCACATTCCCTGCTGGAGAGCTGTAGGTCTGAGGCCCCGTACACACGACAGAGGAACTCGACGTGCTTGGCACGTCGAGTTCCTCGTCGAGTTTTGGGATGAAGCCGCCGAGGAGCTCGGCGGGCCGGCTTCTCCCATAGAAGAGCGAGGACAACGAGAAAATAGAGAACATGTTCTCTATTTTCTCGTCGAGTTCCTCGGCGGCTCCATCGAGCCAAAACTGTACAGACGACAGAGATTCTCGGCAGAATCCGGGTTTTGACCGAGTTTCTCGGCGAATTCTGCCGAGAATCTCTGTCGTGTGTACGAGGCCTAACTCAGCAGGAGGTGTTGGACCTCCGCAGAGAGACCAATGTTTCCACGAGCAAGGGTCCTTTACTTCAGCAAGCTGGCAGGGGATGAGCTTTTTTTTACTCAGTCTGTGGCTACTTTTTAAATAAGAAGAAATGTGAGATTTGAACACCTTTTGTAGTGATACATCTGGAATGTGTTTACCGATTTTAACTGAAAGCTTTGATTTAAAAGATTTAGAGGAGAAAGATCTTTTATACTTTTAGCAAACAGATTTTTAAATCAGGCCGGCTGCCAGAATATTCAAGCTGCCAAACGTGTGTTTTTAGATGTCTGCAAACCATATATATACTTTTTTTCAGATTTACATAGAGTAGGGAAGGGTTAGAATCTTTGATGGTTTTTCTCATTGCATTCTAAATCTCCATCGGCTAAATTTCCACTCACTTCCTGTCCTAAAGACTGTACAGAAACCAAGAGGACTCTCCTCAATGCCTCGTACACACGGCCGGACTTTCAGAGAAAAAAAGTTTCTCGGAAAGTCCGGCCGTGTGTATCCTCCATCTGACTTTTTTTGTCGGAAGTCCGACGGACCTTAGATAGAGAACCTGTTCTCTTTCTTTCCGACGGACTCACGGTAGACTTTTGCATGGTCAAGTCAAGAACTTCCCCTGACAATGGCTTCTTCTGCTTTTCTCTATAGAAGGATGGAGCCATCTTGGTGCCGCCAACATCTGGGGTCACCATCTACTTCCTGGACTGAGAGTGGACACAAACTTGTAAATCCTGGTGTCTTTGCAGTTCTTGGCTGTGTTCACAAAAGTGTTCACGAACGTCCGATGCAAATCAGCCCCACTGAAGCCTTTCGTCTGCTGACTGGCTACAAAGTACTGTACGAAGTGTAAAGTACGAGTAATCACTAGGGAAGAGGAGACTTAGAAAATGCTTCCTCCTGCTTGCAGCATGCTTATAACTTCATCTTAGTCTAGGCAAAGTCACTGGATGACTTTTCAATGGTTTAAAAGTTGATATTTTTTTTAAAAATTACTCCTGCTGTAATTAAGGATGAGACAAGGTTTGGGAAACTGTCACATGACAGCAGGCTGCCAGCCCAAACAACTACAGGAACAAAGGGCAGGAATGCTGGTGACATCATGAACCTAATAATGCCACATGGCCATATTTGGTCAGTGACATTGTCCAAGTATGGGCAAGGCCATCATTGATCTAAATATGTCCAAGTATGGCTATTGCCATAATTGATCTTAGTATGTCCAAGTATGGCCATCCATAATCTAAGTTTGTGCAAGTGTGGCCATGGCCATCACTGATCTAAATATGGCTAAGTATGGTCATCATTGACCTAAACATCTCCAAGTATGGCCATGGCCATCCATTATCTAAGTTTGTCCAAGTGTGGCCATGGCCATCAATGATCTAAATATGTCTAAGTATGGTCATGGCCATCATTGACCTAAATATTTCCAAGTATGGCCATAATCATCATTGATCTAAATTTGTCCAAGCATGGCCATGCCTATCATTGACCTAAATATGTCCAAGTATGGCCATGGCCATCATTGACCTTAATATGTTCAAGTATGGCCATGGCCATCATTGATCTAATCATGTCCAAATATGGCCATGGCCATAGCCATCCATGATCTAAGTATGTCCATTGTCCATCATTGATCTTAATTTGTCCAAGCATGGCCATGCCTATCAACTGACCTAAATATGTCCATGTATGGCCATGACCATCATTGATCTAAAGAGGTCCAAGTATGGCCATAGCCATCATTGATCTAAATATGTCCAAATATGGCCATGGCCATCCATGATCTAAGAATGTCTAAGTATGGTCATGGCCATCATTGACCTAAATATCTCCAAAAATGGCCATGACCATCATTGACCTAAATATGTCCAAGTATGGCCATGACCATCATTGACCTAAATATGTCCAAGTATGGCCATGCCCATCACTGATCTAAATATGTCCAAATATGGCCATGGCCATCATTGACCAAATACGGCCACATGGCCATATTTGGTTAATGTCAATGACCAAATATGACCATGTGGCCATATCAGGTCAATGGTGTCACCAGCCTCCCCACCCCTTGTTACCTACAGCCACAGGGCATTCCATAGCAGTAGCTGATTGGTCTGGTGGCCTTCTATCATGTGACATTTTCCAGTGGGTTTGGGATGAACCTTACAGTAGCTCATCCCTAATTGTGACATGTCAGAAATTTATTCATGCAGACTTTTATGGTTACTGATAGGTCTACTTTAAATGTGTTTGGGTGACCCTCTACTTAAAGGGTTAGTTCACCTGTACCAAAAAACAACAACTACCATTACAGGTTAGGGGGCACCTGTCGATAAAAACAAACTGTGCCGCTTTGACCAAAGTTGGACAATGCCTTTGCTATAGGTGTAGACCATTTACATACCTCCTGAAGCCTAACCAAAACACTTCCAGAGATGGCGCTATTCTCATCCTGCCTGGTTGCTAGGACGTTGCTAAGATTCTTCCAGCCGATTCAAACCCCCTTGCATGTGCTGTGTCTCCCTTGTCACAGTAGCTCTGAGTTGCGATGGAGGAGATCCTGGACCAGACATGTGCAGGGGTTTGAGAGCTTGTCCGTGTGATGGTGGGGTGAGCAGTAATGGCTGGGGGTGTCTTAGCAACATCCTAGTGACAAGGCAGGATG
This sequence comes from Rana temporaria, assembly GCF_905171775.1. NCBI lineage: Eukaryota > Metazoa > Chordata > Amphibia > Anura > Ranidae > Rana > Rana temporaria. The sequence goes on along the minus strand of NC_053499.1, from coordinate 153,968,621 downwards.
GGGTGATGCCATCTTTGGGAGTTTTTTTGGCCAGGCTTCAGAAGGTATGTAAATGGCCTACATCCATAGCAAGGGCACTATCCAGCTGCACAGTTTTAGGTAGATTCACAAAGAGTTAGGCCGGCTTATCTACAGATAAGCCGACCTAACTCTGAATCTAAGCCGACCTATGTTTAAGTGTATTCTCCAACAGAGATACGCTTAAACATATCTAAGATAGGACGGCTTGCGCCGTCCTATCTTAGATTGCAATGTTTTGACTTACCGCTAGGTGGCGCTTACTTTGCGGCCGGCCTAGGTTATGTAAATGAGGGGATACGCCAATTCCCGACGATTCACGAGCGTACGCCGGGCCTACACCGTCGCATTACGTCGTTTCCGTACGCGATAGGCCGCCTAAAGTTATTCCACCTTTGAGGTGGAATAACAATGTTAAGTATGGCCGCCGTTCCCGCCCCGAGGTTCGAATTTTTTACGCTGTTTGCGCAAGTCGTCCGCGAATCGGGATTTACGTCGTTTACGTACGCGTCGAAATCAATAGGCCCGTACGGCCTACTTAGCCGCAATGCGCACTGGGAAATGTAGTCGCCCGGCGCATGCGCAGTGTAAAAAACGTCAAAAAACTTGAGATCAAGCCTCATTTCCATACTACACGCCCCCCTCCCAGTCATTTGAGTTAGGCGCGCTTACGCCCGCTCGTTTTAGGCTACGCCGCCGAAAATTTGAAGGTAAGTGCTTTGAGAATCACTACTAACCTAAATAATTTACGGCGGTGTAGCCTAAAAAGAGTAGGCTAGGCCGTCCTAATTTTAGGCGCCCCTACGTGAATCTACCTATTTGTTTTTATCTACAGGTGCCCCTTACCAGTTCATTGTTAAAGGAGAACTAACAAAACTCCACATCTCAGATTAAGTCTTGAGGCCGCCTAGAAGAAGTTTTTCTTTCTCTCCAGTCAAGTTGATTCATGGTGTCCACAACCCCATCTGAGATCCTGTGGAGCTCCCGGAGAAGAAAGGCCTACACCACCCTCAGCCAATGACCCCTCTTAACTCCTACAATCTGCATAGCGAGAATAAAATATGTATTCCTGGAGCTCTCTCTGCCTCTTCGAGGATAAATTATGTCTCATTTTAACCCGGGAATGTTTTTCTCAATCAAGGTGCTGCATGGTTACATTGTGTTCTTTTTTCCCTTCCTCTGTGCTCCATGTTCACTTGTTAAAAAAAAAAAAATAATAATAAAAAAAAAAACAAGAATGCAGCTTGCGAAACCGATGAATAATCAGTCAAGGAACATAACAAAATGGAAATGTCTCAGCCATAAAGGATAAAGAATT
>NC_053499.1:153802285-153964785 GCF_905171775.1 Rana temporaria | reverse complement strand
TTTTTTTTTTTTTTCAGCTTTTTTTTTTTTTTTTTCTCACCAATGACAATGGGGAAGCATTTGCAGCCTGAGCATCTCACTTCTACCATTATTTTAGTATGGCTGAGTAATTATGTATAGCTTACCACTGACTCACCCCCCGTTCTCCAAAATAGCGCAGTGTTTTAAGTGTGGTTTTGATTTTGGGTTATTAAAAGAGTCTTTGAATAACAAGAAACAGGCAGCGCTTCCTGGTCCTTGAGCTGATTTGATTTCAAACCGTCCGTACAATAAAAGCATGCAGCCAGTTCCCATTAATAGTCAGCCTGCATGCAGAATTGATTTTCGGTACTGTATTACAGGAGCATGTATCAGCACAACAATGCACAGACTGTTAATCGCTCGGGTCTGAAGAGAGTGTGTGGTCACGTGACTGCAGCGTCGGCCGCCCCCGACGTTCCCAAACGGGGCAACGAATTAGAGCAGCGGGATGGGTAGGGGGTTAAAATATCGATGAAAATCCAATCACTAAAATTTTAGATTATTGGGCCAGATTCACGTAGAATCGCGGCGGCGTAACTAATCCTAGATAAGTTACACCGCCTCCGGCGCAAGGTGGGCCAATTCAAATGGGCGTGTGCCATTTAAATTAGGCGCGCTCCCGCGCCGGACCTACCGCGCATGCTCCGTTTCCGAACTCCCGCCGTGCTTTGCGCGCCGTGACGTAATTTTTTTGAACGGCGGATAGATCCGGTGGTGTGTACGAGGCCTTAGAGTATCTATGCGACTGATTCATAGAATCAGTTACGCATAGTTAGCCCTTAGATCCTACAGGTGTCTTACACCGTCGGATCTTAGGATGCAGTACCTCAGCCGCCGCTGGGTGGAGTTCGAGTCGTATTCCAGCGTCTGATATGCAAATGAGGTTTTACCGTGATCCACGACGGTTTTTCGCGTTCGTTACGTCGTTGCTAGTCTAGTTTCCCGTCGCAAAGTTAGTCGTCGTTTTACCTGCCCTAACTTTACACAGCCCATGTTAAAGTATGGCCGTCGTTCCCGCGTCGAATTTCAATTTTTTTTTTCTTGCGTAAGACGTCCGGGAATACGAAAGTACGCTACGCACGACGCCATTCGAAAAAATGACGTCACTTCGCGCAAAGCACGGCAGGAATTTCAAAACGAAGCATGCGCAGTAGATCCGGCGCGGGAGCGCCTAATTTAAATGGCACACCCCCCTTTGAATTAAGCGGGCTTACGCCGGAGGCCGCCAGCGTAAGTTTTCACGCAAGTGCTTGGTGAATCAGGCACTTGCGATGAAAACTTGCGGCGGTGTAACGTATATACAATACGTTACGCCGCCGCGATTCTACGTGAATCTGGCCCTTAATTACTGTATAGTAATATCCAGTATACAGAGTATTAGAGTAGAAAAAAGATTTTATTCATAGTTAAACATTATTAAAATGAACATATGAGAATGAAATATTGATTAAAGCTGAACAGTGTGAGCAGGTGTCACCATGCTGGGAAATATATGTAGGAAACTCCTTACACCCAACGCGTTTCAGGGTTAAACTCCTTCCTCAGGGGTGTATAAAGGGGAGATAGCTCATCTAAGCATAATTAGAAACACATAAAATCAATTACATATGTTCGAAATTACTGATATAATAGATAGAGAGAGTACAACAATAATTATAAATCAGGAATTATGAATAATTACTTACATAGTATAGAATAGGAAGATGGTTTTCAATATTTCATTAAGGGCCAGATTCACAGCGGAGATACGACGGAGTATCTCCTGATACGCCGTCGTATCTCTCAGAGTATCTATGCGGCTGATTCATAGAACCAGTTACGCATAGATATCCACAAGATCCGACAGGTGTAATTGTTTTACACTGTCGGATCTTAGGATGCAATACCGCGGCCGCCGCTGGGGGGAGTTTGCGTTGTAAACCAGCGTCGGGTATGCAAATTAGGAGTTACGGCGGATCCCCGACGGATTTTCGCGTTCGCTACGTCGCTGCTAGTCTAGTTTCCCGTCGCAAAGTTAGTCGTCCTTTGACCTGCCCTAACTTTAGTCAGCAATCGTATTGCTCTCTAAAGTATGGCCGTCGTTCCCGCGTTGAAATTTAAAATTTAACGTCGTTTGCGTAACACGTCCGGGAATACGGAAGTACGCTACACGCGTCACCGTTCGAAAAAATTATGTCACGGCGCGCAAAGCACGTTGGGAGTTAGGAAACGGAGCATGCGCGGTAGGTCCGGCGCGGGAGCGCACCTAATTTAAATGGCACACGCCCATTTGAATTGGCCCGCCTTGCGCCGGAGGCCGCCGGCGTAGTTTTCATCGCAAGTGCTTTGTGAGTCAGGCACTTGCGATGAAAACTTGCGGCGGTGTAACGTATATATGATACATTACGCCGCCGCGATTCTACGTGAATCTGGCCCTTAATTACTGTATAGTAATATCCAGTATACAGAGTATTAGGCTGCATTCACACCTAGGCGACAAGTAACGCCGTGTATGCGGCGTATTTTGCCACGATTCGTTTAACTTTTTTTTTTTTTTTAACAAATCATTTCCATTGCTGTCTATGGCCGAACGCCAATGCCGCCTGAAAAAAAGGGTCCGGGACTTGTTTTCAGGCGGCAGGCGTATGGCGTTTCGGCGTTCGGCGTGAGATGTGAACCATCTCATAGACAGAAATGGAAATTCGCCCCTCCAGCGTATCGAGCGTCGGGCGTCGGGCGTTTTGTCGCCAAGGTGTGAATGGAGCCTTAGAGTAGAAAAAAGATTTTATTCATAGTTAAACATTATTAAAATTAACATATAAGAATGAAATATTGATTAAAGCTGAACAGTTTGAGCAGGTGTCACCATGCTGGGAAATATATGTAGGAAACTCCTTACACCCAACGCGTTTCAGGGTTTAACTCCTTCCTCAGGGGTGTATAAAGGGGAGTTGGCTCATCTAAGCATAATTAGAAACACATAAAATCAATTACATATGTTCGAAATTACTGATAGATAATAGATAGAGAGTACAACAATAATTATAAATCAGGAATTATGAATAATTACTTACATAGTATAGAATAGGAAGATGGTTTTCAATATTTCATTAAGCATTAAAATCGTAGGCAAACAAAACGCAATACAGTGTCAATGGGGGTCGTCCGTTTCAAGGCAGGCGTTTCCAGAAGAGGGATGGAAGAGAAGAGAAATTGGGACTTTTTAGGTGCAAAATGAAATTCCAAAATATCAAATACAATGGGCCAGATTCAAGAAGCACTTGCGCCCGCGCAACCATAGGTTGCGCGGCGCAAGGGCTTACTTGCTCCGGTGTAACGAGTGCTCCTGATTCAGGAACCTTGTTACACCGACTGCAGCCTAGGATATGACAGACATAAGCCTCCTTATGCCTTCACATCCCAGGCTGCATTCTTGCGTTGGCCGCTAGGGGGCGCGGCCATTGTGATCGGCGTATAGTATGCAAATTGCATACTACCACCGATTCACAAAAGTTGCGCGGGCCCTGCGCACGCAAGGTACGGAGTTTCCGTACGGCGACTTTAGCATAAGGCTGCTCCTGCTAATAGCAGGGGCAACCAATGCTAAAGTATAGCTGCGCTTCCCGCTCGTGAAATTTAAATTTCACGTCGTTTACGTAAGTGAACCGTGAATGGCGCTGGACGCCATTCACGTTCACTTAGAAGCAAATGACGTCCTTGCGACGTCATTTGCCGCAATGCACGTCGGGAAAGTTTCCCGACGGAGCATGCGCTGTTCGCTCGGCGCGGGAGCGCGCCTAATTTAAATGATTCCCGCCCCCGGCGGGATCATTTACATTAGGCAGCCTTACGCCCGGCTGTTTAGCATATCGCCCGCGCAATTTACGGAGCAACTGCTCCGTGAATCGCGGGCAAAACGCAATATTTGCGTGGGCGCAGAGAAAAATATTTGCTCTTTGCCCACGCAAATATTGCTCGGATCTACCTGAATCTGGGCCAATATATAAAAATTATTTTATTTTCTATTATGGACACACACCTATGCTCAGAACATCAGTTCTGGACGGACACAAACAAGGCGAGAAGGAGGGAGGGGAGAACTCTGGCACTTCGGTGCCCCCCACCTCTGCAGGCGCCTGGGTGCAAAGTACCCTGTGCACCCTGCCTAGGATCGGCCCTGGTTGTGGCCATCCTGATTATTAATTGCATTCTTGCTTTAAAAAATAAGAGTTAAGGGGGGGAAGGGGACTCCATGGTAATGGTGCCAATGTCACCACCAGTCTGTACAGTTATGGATTACATGAAAAATTATTAAACACCTTATCCTTTTCTTTTATATTTTTTTATTGGAAAGTCGGTTGGAAAGTCTATTAATTAGGAGAAAAAAGATCACCAGGCAGAGTTTTCTAGGTCATAATGATCAGTATACATTAGTCTCAAAGGAAAACAACTTACCGATGCAGAAGATTATATGTTTTAGCTGCAAGATGAGTTCCTGATGCAAAATGTTTGATTGTCGTTCAAGAAATCAGTTAAAGAATTTTGTTCCGTTATTTCGCTTCTGTTATCAGCTTGATAATAATATATCATTTTCACTTTTCACCTTTTGTCTCTACATTTTATGGCCAAGAGTTTGTGGACATATTTCTCATCAAACCTCTATGGCCCCGTACACACGACCAGTTTCCTCGGCAGAATTCAGCTTTCGACCGAGTTTCTGGCTGAATTCTGCCGAGAAACCCGGCCGTGTGTACACTTTCGGCCGAGGAAGCCGACGAGGACCTCGGCGAGGAAATAGAGAACATGTTCTCTATTTCCTCGTTGTTCTATGGGAGAACTCGGCCCGCCGAGGTCCTCGGCGGCTCCAGGACTGAACTGGCCGAGGAACTCGATGTGTTTGGCACGTCGAGTTCCTCGGCCGTGTGTACGGGGCCTATGAGCTTCTGGGACATCTCCTGAAGCCCCCACTTCCCACCCAAAAAAATTACATACCAAATGTGGCATGTGAGGGGGCGAGGAGTGGATTAAGCGGAAGTTCCACTTTTGGGTGGAACTCCGCTTTAAGATAGCACAGTGTAACGGACATATGCATGCTGCCGGGACAGTTATAATCTTCATGCAGGGAGGACTACAAGGAACTGCATGGCTTGTCACAATTGGATGTACCACATTGTATTCTGAGCTCAAAGGGTTAATTGGACAAGTCTCTTTCATTGCTGAATGCTAATGTTCCCTTCGCATAGCTAATGAACTCTCTCTTGTGTAGGTAACAGCCCCCCTGTGAGGTGTATGCTGATGGAGATTATGTGTGAGTGATAATTGTTTTAAAGGTTTATTGAATTCTATTGAGAAAGGAATGTGCCTGGCCAGAAAATGTTAAGTGGTTTGCGGTGCCGAAGTGTCTAGAGACTGGTCAAGTGATTAATTCAAGGAGATGTCATTGTTTCAGGGGGTCTGTGTTGAAGCCCCCTACTGGGTGAAGGGGGGGGGCGGAAACTGTCATTGTTCTTGTAACAGTTGTAAGCAGATATAAGCAGGTGAAATATGCCAAATAAAGTCAGTCTGCTTGACCCTTCAAACGTAGCCCGTCTCGTTTCTTGAAAGGGCGTTCGATGGGATATACCGGCGGTACCTGCATATCGCAGCTTGCCAGGGAAAAGGACGTCTCCAATGGCTGAGACCCTCACACTACATGGGTAGCCGTTACACACAGTAAGGGAAAAAAATGGCCTGGTCATGAAGGGGGTAAAACCTTCTGGTGCTGAAGTGGTTATATCAGGATGGCGGAGTTTTAGATGGTGTGTGCTAAATTTATACTTTAGTCATTTTTTCAACATTTTTAAATGTAGTGGAGGAAACATCATCACTAAATGGGAAAGGGAAAGGGCGGGGGGGGGGGGGTGCTCACATGGTTTACAGACCACAGTGAAAAATGGTGGGAAAGCTTGTCTGCACTCAATTAAAAAAAAAAAAAAAGACGAAGACAGAATTGCAACTTATAAAGAATACTTTGACAAAGAGGGGAAAGTGGAGATGTCTAGAGAAGAAGAAAAAAGGGGTCAATTATATTTGTGATATTTATGTAACGCTTACTCTGCATTTATTCCTGAAAGATGGAATTGCACTTTAATTGAATCTAGGAAGCCATACAGGAAAATCATGGTAATAATTTGGCTAATGAGGATTTTTTTTTTTCGTTATATCGTTGATGTACATCTATTGCAGTAACGGCATCACATACAACGAACGAAATAAGAGGTCGATATTTTCATAAAACCTTTTATTTGAATCTTTCTTTCTGTACTTGAGCTAAATGTATAAGATGCCACACAAGCACTTTGTGGTTTGTAAGTACAAGAACCTCAATCTGAAGACTCCAACAGCTGTTGATAATTATAGAACGCTGCAGACTGATATCTAAAAGAGGTAATAAGGGACTTTGGATTGAACGATTCTGTTATTTTAACCTAAAGCCCTGAGCGTCAACGCAAAATCCTAATTTAATACAGGCAAACTTTTCTGGTCAACCAGTGTGTGACTTGGAGGCGAAAATTCGGGATGATGGTTTGGTTGACTGGCCATGGTAAGGTATACGGCACAGGTGTCAAACACAAGGCCCGCGGGCCGAATCCGGCCCTCCAACGCTCCTGTTATTTAAAAGCTGCTGCTGGTCTTATTCCAGCATCTTGGTTTTGGTTGTGATGCATTCTTTCTGTCTGTCCACCTGCAAGGCGATTGATGCGGTCAGTTAAAAAAAATCATTAGGGAAAGACAATTAATTCGTAAGTAATTTTATAATTGAAAGTTGACGTTCTGGATTCCCAAACAAATCACAAGTTGTCAGGAGCGTGTAAACGCTCCTGTTCTTTAACAGCTGCTGGTCTCATTCCAGCATCTTGGTTTTGGTTGTGAGGCCCCGTACACACGATAGGTTAACCAGAGGACAACGGTCTGATGGACCGTTTTCATCGGTCAAAACCGATCGTGTGTGGGCCCCATAGGTCATTTATCCATAGGTTAAAAAAAAAGCCAACTTGCTTTAAATTTAGCCTATGGATTCCTAACCGATAGGTCAAAACCGATCGTTAGTAGGCACGACCATCGGTTAAAAATCCACGCATGCTCAGAATCAAGTCGACGCATGCTTGGAAGCATTGAACTTCGTTTTTTTCAGCATGTCGTTGTGTTTTACGTCACTGCGTTCTGACACGATCGGTTATTTAACCTATGGTGTGTAGGCGTGACGGACCATCAGTCAGCTTCATCGGTTAACCTATGACAACGGTCCTCCAGACTGTTCTCATCGGATGGACTGATCGTGTGTATGAGGCTTTAAACATTCTTTCTGTCTATCCACCTGCAAGGCGATTGATGTGGTCAGTTAAAAAAAATCATTAGGGCAAGACAATTCATTCGTAAGTCATTTTATAATTGAAAGTTGACGTTTTGGGTTCCCAAACAAATGACAAGTTGTCAGGAGCGTGTAAACGCTCCTGTTCTTTAACAGCTGCTGGTCTCATTCCAGCATCTTGGTTTTGGTTGTGATACATTCTTTCTGTCTGTCCACCTGCAAGGCGATTGATGTGGTCAGTTAAAAAATCATTAGGGCAAGACAAATTATTCGTAAGTCATTTTATAATTGAAAGTTGACGTTTTGGATTCCCAAACAAATGACAAGTTGTCAGGAGCGTGTAAATCAGGGGTCTCAAACTGGCGGCCTTCCAGCTGTTGCGAAACTACAAGTCCCATGAGGCATTGCAAGGCTGACAGCTAAAAGCATGACTCCCACATGCAGAGACATGATGGAACTTGTAGTTTCGCAACAGCTGGAGGGCCACCAGTTTGAAACCCCTGGTGTAATTGGTCCTGTTCTTTAACAGCTGCTGGTCTCATTCCAGTATCTTGGTTTTGGTTGTGATACATTCTTTCTGTCTGTCCACCTGCAAGGCGATTGATGTGGCCAGTCTCTGGGTGGAGACCAAACCTGATTTAAAGCGGAGGTGCAACCAATTTTTTTTTAAAGGCCAGCAGCTACAAATACTGCAGCTGCTGATTTTTTTTAAATTAACACTTACCTGTCCAGCACGCCTGCGATGTCGGCAGACGAGGCTGAGCAATCTCTTGGTCCTCGGATGCTGCCGCTGCCTTGCTCGATGAGTGAATCAGGAAGTGATGCCTTGAAGCTTCACTGCCCAGTTCCCTACTGCGCATGCGCGAGTAGCGCGGCGCGTCGTCACTGGTCCCCGCTCTCTCCTGTGAACAGTGTGTTTCCCAGGAGACAGGGGGGGGACGGGAAGTGGCGTAGACTCCCACGGAGTCTATGCCCGGAAGTGGGTGCAAATACCTGTCTTAGACAGGTATCTGCACCCCCATCCCCTGAAGGGTGCCAAATGTGTCACCAGATGGGTGGAACTCCGCTTTAAGCCAGCCAATCCTGCAGTCTAATGCTTGTGATAGTGTGTGTAATACGTGTTCCAGGCTCCCTGCTTGTCTGCCCTGCTCTGCCAGATTGGATTCCTTTGTTGACTACCTCAGAATGGATATTGACTATTCTCTGAACTTTGCCTCCCTTTTGACAATGGATTGACCCTGACTATTTTGAACTTTTTCTGCCTTGTACCTGGAATGTCATTGACCCACTCTGCCTGTCTGCCAACCACAAGTATCTGTTTGCTTTGCTCAGTTTGTGCCTGCACCAGCATGGTGGTCAGGCACTATAGCATTGTGTATAAGTCCTGGGGGGCAACCGAGTACCGGTAGGCCTGCTTGCCTTATCGGAATGGGGTGAAGAAGTGCTCATTGGTATCAGTACAAAGAATAGTGCCCCATCATTGGTGTCTGTGGGAGGAATAATGCTCCATTGATGGTGCCAGTGCAGTAATTATTGCCCCATTGCTGGTGCCAGTGTTAGAATGAGTGTCCCAAGGGCTGACCAAAGGCAAACAAAGGGCCACATTCAGCTCCCGGGCCAAAGTTTCGAGACCACTGGTCTAGATGACCATGGCATGAGAACCTAAAGATCAAAGACCAAAAGTTACTAATGTTTATATGGAATGCTGCCAAATATCTACTCCATGATGGTGCCATCTCCTCCTCCACTATGGTGTTACAGGTACTATTGAGGAGTAGTGTGTGTGTTAATAAAAAAAGAAACAGGAAAAGGACTAAGCAAGATAGAACATTAAAAACATCTGGTTGGCTATTTTATCTAGACATCTGCCGTTTCATCTTTCAGTGACTTGTTGTAGTGGAATTCATGTAAGAACCAGGCTTAATATGCAAGCCCAGATCTTTCATTGACTCAAGTTCTTTAGAGTCTTCCTAATGACCCCCTCTTAGGTGAAAGTCTGTATAACAACTTCTGTGACTTCTCAGGAAAACCCCACATAAGATATCCAAACCACTTCAAATGGCGCCTTTAAATTTGTAGCAGCCACCACTTACTCTAATGCCGCGTACACACGATCATTTTTCGGCATTAAAAAAATGACGTTTTTCTATATGTAGAAAAAAGCAACGTTTTTCCAACTTCATCATTAAAACGACCCTCGTTTTTTAAAAATGCTCTAGCAAAGCGTGGTGACGTACAACACGTACGACGGCACTATAAAGGGGAAGTTCCATGCGGATGACGCCACCCTTTGGGCTGCTTTAGCTGATTCCGTGTTAGTAAAAGAAGATTCGCGCTTTTCTGTCTGTTACAGTGTGATGAATGTGCTTACTCCATTATGAAACGCTAGTTTTACCAGAACGAGCGCTCTCGTCTCATAACTTGCTTCTGAGCATGCTCGGGTTTTTAACGTCGTTTTAGCCCACACACAATCATTTTTTTACAACCCGAAAAACGACATTGTTTAAAACGTCGTTAAAAAATGCAGCATGTTCGAAATAAAATGTTGTCGTTTTTCAGAAGCCGAAAAGAACCCAGGAGTGGTTCAAATGCCTGTCTCAGACAGGTATCTGCACCCCCCCCCTCCAGTGTCACATTTGGCACCTTTCAGGGGGGAGTCCAAAAAGCAGAGGTTCACTTTTTGTGTGAACCTCCGCTTTAAGCTGATCAGTCCCATAGGGAACCCTTTTTGTGGCACTTGTAAGACTATGACCTTACTAATGTGATCTACTCCCTTAGTCACAGGGCCGTCTTTAATGTTGATTGGACCCTGGGCAAAAAAATTCTTCCCCCCCCCCCCCACCATGCAATTTTGCTCTCCACCTGCTCTGAGACATACAATAAATATCAGATAGACTTAAAATGAGTTTACTGTATCAGATCAGGCAGTGATTGCAATTGGTTGCCAGAGGTTACAGCATATCATTACCACTTACTGACTGGTTGCTAGAGGTTACAGCGCACATTATGGCTCATTAATTAGTTGCTAGAGGTTATAGCACATGACTTCTGCTTGTTGATTGGTTGCTAGAGATTACTGTTCATTAATACTGCTCACTGATTGGTTCAAAGTCATTGCGTAAAACTGCGGCGGGTGGTCCGTAAGTGGTTAAGGGAATCCCCAGGGGACCCCCCAGGTCACCAGAACTACACTGACCTGACTACACTGACCTGACCACACTGACCACACTGACCTGACCTGACTACACTGACCTGACCTGCATAGACTGACCTGACCTGACTACACTGACCTGTCTACACTGCTCTGTACACAATGACCTGACCTGACTACACCGACCTGACCTGACTACACTGACCTGACCTGACTACACTGACCTGACTACACTGACCTGACCTGACTACACTGACCTGTTCTGACTACACTGACCTGTCCTGACTACACTGACCTGACCTGACTACACTGACCTGTCCTGACTACACTGGCCTGACCTGACCTGCATACACTGACCTGCATACACTGACCTGACCACACTGACCTGACCTGACCACACTGACCTGACCTGTCCTACATACATACACAATCACTGACGTCACTTACCTCAGCCGTGGTGTGCGGCGACGGCACGCCCAATGTGCCCATCATATCGATGCAGCCAGCCAGGGAGGCTTAGGACTGGAGCCAAGAAAGGAGAGCCGCCGAGCAGGAAGCGGGGATGTGGCGTGGTGTGCACGTCATACATAATAGATATACAGCCACTGCAGTCAGCCAGAGGACTCGGAGGCTCAGGAGCCGTGGAGAGCCTCCGAACCGAGCGGGGATATCACATGGCGCGCTGGGCAGCATTGTAATTCCCGCCTTATAAGCTTGCGGCGCCTATGATGGACGTCACACGTCCCACGGTCCCGGATTGGACCAGTGGGACGTCCATCATAGGCGCTGCAGGCTCCAGAAGGCGGGACCTGCTGTGTCCTTCGGCGGCGCTCGGCCACAAAATGGTCCCTGTTCCGCGGGACTTGGGGCTATTCGTGAAATCCTTAATGGCTGAGACTCGGGGGCTTTTCAGCGGCCCATTCTGGGATCCAGGCTCCCCAGCCCACCCATAATGACGCCCCTGCTGTTCTGGGGACAACCCAAAATTTTCTTTTACTTTCACGTTCAATGATAATGGTAAACAGGACAAACAGAGAGAGTAAATCTCCTAACTGGGGCACAGATAGCAACAAAAACCGATAGATGTTCTAATCCATCTCTACTAAAACCAAGAAGGGACCGGCAGGCGACGGACGAGCAATGCGGCGATCGATCGAGTGAGGACGGGGGGAGGGTTGGATTTTGGTTGTTTGGTTGGCTGGCTGGGGAGGCCAAGGGCTGCCCCTCCACCAAGAAAATTGAGCACCAGTCGATACTGGCAGGGCTGTCTTAATAAGAGGGCACACCTGGGCACAACCCAGGGGCCCTAGTTGCATGAGGGGCCCCTGCACTTTCCCCAAAGCAGCTGTTCCTTGGGCCCCTCGCTGGCCCGTAGTTGGGGGCCCCATGATGGCCCTGAGAGTGATAGATACACAGGGGAGGCAGTCTGCCTCCTACCTACTTGATGTCTGTTTACCTGCACTGTCATCATTGTAGGGGCCCCAGAGCATTACTTTGCCCAGGGGCCCATAATGTTATTAAGACGGCCCTGGCACAGGGTAAACACATGCCGGTCATTACACTCTGGAGGAGATTTACAAAAAATGGAGCACTCAGGATCTAATGCAGCCGGGCATGGTAGCCAATCAGCTTCTAACTTCAGCTTGTTCAGTTAAGTTTTTACAATAAAACCTGGAAGCTGATTGGTTTTATAGCTTCAGGCATTGGCCCCCTGGAGCAGGAGGGGGGGGGGGGGGGTGCTGCCACCTGAAATTGAGAAGCGGGGGGGGGGGCCTTTACCCAAAAAAATAAATAGGGAAAAATAGATATTTTTTTTTTTATAAAAAAAAGGGGGATTGTCATCCGGGGCCTTGAGGATCTCCGGGCCCCTGGGGACCTCCGGACCTCTAAAAAAAAAAATTGGCCCTTTAATAAAAAATGTAATAAAAATATATTAAAGAAATATATTTTATTTTATAAAAAATAAATAAAAAGAGGGGGGGGGGGGTTGCCATCTGGGACCCTGGGGACCTCCGGACCCCTAAAAAAAGGGGGTTGCCTCCGGGCCCCTTACAGGTGTACTGCCTGTACCCCCTGATGGTGGCCCTGCTGAGCTGCACTATCCAGTATTAGTAAAACTCACCCTCTGTGTACTATTAGAAAATTCAATATCCTCTCCAAAGTACACGACCCAATCCCTGCCCAATTATTACTTGGAAGGGTTGGGTCTTGTTCGTAGATCCTGATCTCACGTTCTTCCCCAACAGCATTTGGAAACACAATCTGGACGTTTATAGAAATAATAAAACTATTGCACAGCCTTGCTGCAGGTTCACCTAGACACAAAAAAAAAATAAAAAACACAAAAAAAATAACAAAGTCAATTTGAAAAACTGCCGAGGAAAGTAAAGACAAGCTTCACTGTATGGTGGTTTGAATTCTAATACTTTTTTAATTATTAGTCATAAATTGTTTCCAATTTTCTGTGAAAATTAGACTTGGTAATTCATCATTTCTTGTTTATAGAGTAGAATTTGCTGATGAAAACAATGTGCTAAACTTATTGATTCATGACAATTGTTTAATTATTTATCATGGCAGAATTTTATTAGCATTTTTAATATTGCAGATGTGTACAAAGGCTAAGAAGTTATGTGCGCCTTTTTGTTTTGTAAAATGAGGTTGAGATGACTGTGTGCGTCAAGACGGGGAAGGTTTATGTGTACCAATAAAGTTATTGATGTTGAATTCGATGTCTGATCAGATATTTGCATGATGGAGGGAAATGAACGAGATGTTATATACGCGTTGGATTAGGGGACTTCTCATTTAATTGTTTCTGGAAATAGATTTAAGAATTTAAAGTGAACCCATCACAATTAAAAGAGGACCTGTCGTACTGAAAATCAGGGGGCTGCATAATCAGGGCTTTATTATTTATTCTAAAACTTCTTAAAGCGGAGTTTCACCCAAAAATTGAACTTCCGCTTTTCAGGCCCCCCCCCCCCCCCCTCTGGTGTCACATTTGGCACCTTTCAGGGGGAGGGGAGAGCAAATACCTGTCTAATACAGGTATTCTGCTTCCACTTCCGGGCATAGATACCCGAGCCACCCGTGGGTATCTACGCCCCTTCCGGTTAGGGTGATGACGTGTTCGGGATTGCCCGGGACAGTCCCGCATTTTGCATGTCTGTCCCAGGCACCTTCATTCCAAGACAATACAGTGTCCCGGAATGAAACTGACACAGCCACCCCCCAAGCCAAACTAATGCCCCCAAAAATGCCGCCACATCACCGCTTTACTCACTGACAGTACTTGTCTAGGAGGACAATGCCTGGAGAAGCACAGTCCCCGCCAACCTGCTTGTGATTGGACAAATCATAAATCCTGCCTCTTGTATCCAATCACTGTGCTGTGATTCGTTACAGCACAAGCTGATTTTTGGGAAGGGGGGGTGTCCCTGAATGGTAGTTTGGCAATGTGGACACCCTACTTCCGTTGCCTTCTCCCCCCCCCCCCTCCCCCACTGTCTTCTGGGAGACACATGGGTCCCAGGAGACAGCAGGGAACAGTGGGAACGCGCAGCGCGATTTGAACATGCGCAGTAGGGAACCAGGAAGTGAAGGCTTCACTTCCTGATTCCCTTACCGAAGATGGCAGCAGCAGCACCCGAGAGCCGAGGGAGAGATTGGCTTTGGGAGCCGACATTGCGGGCTCCCTGGACAGGTAAGTGTCCTTATTTTAAAACAAAATATATATATATTGGCGGACCTCTGCTTTAAGTACACCTCTCCTCCCTAATAACCTGGTTTTCTAGGGGCACCTAAAACCAACCCAAGGTTTTTCAGTTGGTCTCATCAAAGGCCCTTCAAACCAGAAGTTCAAAGCTCCAGCCATAAAAGTCTCTCTGCGGTCTGTACTGCGCACCTTACAGCGCAACTCCAGGCAAAAATGTTTCCAACCCTCCCTTCCACACCCCTTTAACTTGTTAGGGCAGACATTCTCAGCTAGGGATCCATGGAATCCTAAGGTTCCTCGAGAGCAGGGGTCCTCAACCACCAGGCCACGGTCCACTACCGGGCCGTAGCGTCTCTGCAGCCGAGCCACGGCGGGTGAGAGAGCCCGGTGGATCAGAGAGGCAGGCGGGTGGATGAGAGAAGCGGGTTGGTGAGCAGAGATTACCTCATCTCTCTCCGCCCGCCTAGCATCACCGCTCTTCCACCCTCACAGCGTGCGGAATGTCGGAGGTGCAGGAAGCAGAGAGATGACATCATCTCCCTCCGCCTGCCTGGCATCACCGCTCTTCCGCCATCACACCATCCGGAATGTCAGAGGTGCGGCCTGGAGCAGAGAGATTACATCATCTCTGTCCGCACACCTGGCATCACCGCTCTTCCGCCCTCACACCATCCGGAATGTCGGAGGTGCGGTGGGGAGCAGAGAGAGAACATCATCTCTCACTGCCCTCCCTGCATCTCCGCTCTCTTGCCTTCACTCTGGTGGCACTGGCAGTTGATTTGGCGAGTGGCATTCCTCATCTGGTGGCACTGGCAGGTGACATGGCAAGTGGTATTCCTCATCTGGTGGCAGGCAGCGTGGCAAGTGGCATTCCTCATCTGGTGGCAGGCAGCGTGGCAAGTGACAAGCTGCATCTGGTGGCACTGGCAGGCGACGTGGCAAGTGACACACTTAGGGCTCTAATTGATTCTGTATTATGGTGAGTTTAACTATTTCATTTATATTACAATGTAATATAAGAAATAATGTGCTTCAATCATTCTGACACCATACCAACCATGGTGCGGTGATGATTGAATCGCCAACAGCAGAACACCAGCTATTGCCCCAATAAATTGCCCATGGAAAAATCGCCCCCCCCCCCCGCGTGTGCATAAATCCCCCCCTCGCCGGACCTTGGCACAATTTTCTTCCATGCAGATGGTCCCCGGTGCCAAAAAGGTTGGGGACCACTGCTCTAGAGCACATATGTCAAATAGTGGGGGGGCTTTTGACATCTGATGTAAGGTGGGGCGGTGCTCTGGACATCTGGCCTTACAGACACAACCAGCCCTTTGAGGGCAACCATTATGGTGATGTGGCCTGCAATGAAATTGAGTTTGACACCCCTGAGGTTTCTTGTACCGTGGCTAAGTAACCTCCCATTTGATGGTGCCTGCAAACCCTCAGGACCAGTGCCACGTGGTAAAGACAGCAGCATGCCATCTTTTTTAACTCTCTGTAGAGGTTTGCATTCTGATCACCACTGTAAGGAAACCATTTTTCCCACTAACTACTTATGTAAGGGGCATTTTTCCCACTGGCCCCTCCCGATGAGTTGGTTTTAGCAGGAGTTCCCCAAGAGGGCCAAGACCTGGAAATTATTTTCAAAGGTTCTGCTGGGGTAAAAAGGATGAGAAAATCAGTGTAAGGCCTCGTACACACGTCCGGGTTTCTCGGCAAAAAAACAGCAAGAAAACTGCTTCTTGCCGAGATTCCCGTTCAGGTGTACGAGGCATTCAGGTTTCTCGTCTGGAAATCAGGCAAGAATCTCGACGCAATTGACAGTTAAAGCGACGCAGTGCCAAACCGCAAAAAGGGGCAAGGTCCTTAACCACTTCCCGACCTCCTCATGTACATTTACGTCGGCAGAATGGCACGGACAGGCACATCAACGTACCTGTACGTGCCTGCCTAGACGTGGGTGGGGGGTCCGATCGGAACCAAAAATGTGTCAAAATTGTCCGAAGTGTCCGCCATAATGTCGCAGTCACGAAAAAAAATCGCTGATCGCTGCCATTACTAGTAAAAAAAATAAAAATGGAAAAAAACTATCCCCTATTTTGTAAACGCTATAAATTTTGCGCAAACCAACCGATAAACGATTATTGCAATTTTTTTTACCAAAAATAGGTAGAAGAATACGTATCGGCCTAAACTGAGAGAAAAAAAAATTTATATCTTTTTTGGGGATATTTATTATAGCAAAAAGTAAAAAATATAAAAAAAAATCAAAATTGTCGCTCTATTTTTGTTTATAGCGCAAAAAATAAAAACCGCAGAGGTGGTCAAATACCACCAAAAGAAAGCTCTATTTGTGGGAAAAAAAAGGACGCCAATTTTGTTTGGGAGCCACGTCGCACGACCGCGCAATCGTCAGTTAAAGCAACGCAGTGGCGAATCGCAAAAAGGGGCAAGGGGCCAGATTCACGTAGAATCGCGGCGGCGTAACGTATGGTAGATACGTTACACCGCCGCAAGTTTTCATCGCAAGTGCCTGATTCACAAAGCACTTGCGATGAAAACTACGCCCGCGGCCTCCGGCGCAAGGCGGGCCAATTCAAATGGGCGTGTGCCATTTAAATTAGGCGCGCTCCCGCACCGGACCTACTGCGCATGCTCCGTTTCGCAAATCCCGTTGTGCTTTGCACGCCGTGACGTCATTTTTTCGAACGGCGACGCGCGTAGCGTACCTCCGTATTCCCGGACGGCTTACGCAAACGACGTTCATTTTTAAATTTCGACGCGGGAACGACGGCCATACTTTAGACAGCAATACTTTTGCTGACTAAAGTTAGGGCACCTAAAACGACGACTAACTTTGCGACGGGAAACTAGACTAGCGGCGACGTAGCGAACGCGAAAATCCGTCGGGGATCTGCCGTAACTCCTAAATTGCATACCCGATGCTGGTTTACGACGCGAACTCCCCCCAGCGGCGGCCGCGGTACTGCATCCTAAGATCCGACAGTGTAAGACAATTACACCTGTCGGATCTTATGGATATCTATGCGCAACTGATTCTATGAATCAGTCGCATAGATAGAAACAGAGATACGACGGCGTATCTGGAGATACGCCATCGTATCCCCTTTGTGAATCTGGCCCAAGGTCCTTAACCTGCATAATGGTCTGAGGCTTAAGTGGTTAAACAATGCGAATCCCACATTCGTATCTCTTGCTGGGAACTGCAACATGGAAAACGCCGGGCATTGTGCGCAATTCATATCTGAGAATTCTGCTCTCTTCTCTTTTTTTTTTTCTATTTATGCAAATTGGTGTCTCCATTACGGCCGTACATCTCTCAAAAAGACTCCCAGGCCACCAAAACTAAAAGGATAACTTACTCGTGGCAGATTGATGCCAGCGCGAGAAGAGCCTAATCGTTAATGGTAATAGTGTTTACACAGTGGTTAAAAATTACACGTGCGTCCTTTCCGTCGGAGAGCAGCCTGCGAGTTAACTAATTAATTTAATTTATTAATGAACGCCCGTCACCGAGAAGAAAACAAGTTCTGTTAACCGGCTCGTTCGGCGCCGATCACCGCTTCATTAACTTAAGAACATCAACCTGGTAAGTCGTCGCCCATCTCCCCCCCCCTCTTATCCTTTACTCTCCTGGATAGATGTGTAAAGCTTTGACTGTATCACAATACCAAGACTGAGAAGAGAGCCGGTTGTAATGCTGATGGGTCCTTGAGTGAAATAATGATCGACAAAAGCACAAAGATTTCTGCGCCAAGGCAAGATGGAGGAAACAAAGAGCGGCGCTCTTGAACCGGCCATCGGGTTAAACGCACAAACGGTAGCACGCGGGATTCCTTTTCAATGGGAAGAGAGTGAACAACATTGATGTAACCAGAGAATGTTCCCAACAAAGATCGACCGGCAACTCCAGAGGTTGTGATTTTATAAATAGAATTGAATGTGTTTTGTGTTTATTTATTTTTTCGACGTTTTCTATAGCGTTGATATATTTTGAAGAGCTAGGTCGCAAAAAAACAACAACATTTGGCCATTTTAATTCGTTCCGGTCTCAGAGGAGTTTATTAGCCATATTTAAAGAAAAAAGTAAAAACTGAATCTCGGAGTATCCACGCCTGTCCATATGTACTACTGAAAGTGCTCTATGGAGCTCCAAGTCAGGGCTAAGTGACAGGTTCTCTTGACAGATGACCCACCACCCAATGGTAACGCCATGTGCTCCACGGTTCCATTTGCCTCTTGGAACCCATGGGCATTTCCAGTTAAGGTATGGGAGAACATGTGACCTCCTCCCTTTATTGCAAAGATCCAGTGCACAGATTGGCCAATCACTAGTCTTAGGCCCAGATTCACAAAGACTTATGACGGCGTATCTCCAGATACGCCGTCGTAAGTCCGAATGGCCGCCGTCGTATCTATGCGCCTGATTCATAGAATCAGTTACGCATAGATTTGGCCATGATACGAGCGGCGTAAGTCTCCTACGCCGTCGTATCTTGGGTTGCAATAATTACGCTGGCCGCTAGGTGGCGCTTCCTTGATTTCCGCGTCGAATATGTAAATGAGCAAGATACGCCGATTCACGAACCTACCTATGCCCGTCGCAATTAGTTACGCCGTTTACGTAAGACATACGCCGGGGTAAAGATAAAGCTGGTCTTTAGGAGGCGCAGCCCATGCAAAGTATGGACGTCGGAACAAGCGTATCTTTTTACGTCGTTTGCGTAAGTCGTACGCAAATAGGGCTATGTGTAAGTTACGTTCACGCCACAGGCATTGAGCCGACGTATCTTTGGGCGTAAATACGATGTGATACTGAGCATGCGCGCGCATGTGCCGTTCGTTCGTCCATGCATCTACATGGGGTCAAGCCTCATTTAAATACAACACGCCCCCTACCAGCCTACTTTGAATTACACGCACTTACGCCGGCCCATGTACGCTACGCCGCCGTAACTTAGGACGCAAGTGCTTTGTGAATACAGCACTTGCCTCTCTAAGTTGCGGCGGCGTAGCGTAAATACGATACGCCCGCGCAACGTAGAACGGCCGTACGTGAATCTAGGCCTTAGTATCCAATCAACCACGCCTGTCCATATGTACTACTGAAAGTGCTCTATGGAGCTCCAAGTCAGTGCTAAGTGACAGGTTCTCTTGACAGATGATCCACCACCCAATGGTAACGCCATGTGCTCCATGGTTCCATTTGCCTGTTGGAACCCATGGGCATATCCAGTTAAGGTATGGGAGAACATGTGACCTCCTCCCTTTATTGCAAAGATCCAGTGCACAGATTGGTCAATCACTAGTCTTAGTATCCAATCAAGCACGCCTGTCCATATGTACTACTGAAAGTGCTCTATGGAGCTCCAATTCAGGGCTAAATTATAGGTTCTCTTGACAGATGACCCACCACCCAATGGTAATACCATGTGCTCCATGGTTCAAAAATGTAAAAAAAAAATGATATATATATTTTTTTCTTTCTTTTTTCTTTTTATTAAAGGGCCCAGAGGTCCCCAGGGGCCCGGATGGCAACCCCCCCCCCCCCCTTTTTTTATATATATAAAAAAACATTTTTAGTTTTTTTTTATATATTTTTGTATTTCTTTTTTTCTTTTTATTAAAGGGCCCAGAGGTTCCCTCCAGGGCCCCGGATGGCTACCCCCCCTTTTTTTTTTGTAAGGGGCCCAGAGGTCCCCAGGGCCCCCCCCCCCCTCAATTTGTGGCACCCCCGCTTCTCAATTCACGGACCCCGCTTCTCAATTCTTAATTAGCGGCTGCACTACCCCCCCCCCCCGGGGCTTCTCAATTTGAGGCGGCAGCACCCCCCCCCCCCTCATCCCCGGTTCTCTGCTCCAGGGGGCCTGTAACGGTCACCACCATTTACGATATTCCCATTCCATCAACCACGACAGCTTATCTGACACTCCAACCATCCAACAGACACGATCCATACCAATTCCCCAGAAAGACGAGACAAGCTCCGTTCTCTGAGTCAAAATGTATGAATACTTTTAATGGTATCTTAGCTTTCTTATATACAGTACAGCATGTTAAAGTTAATCACAGATGGGGGGGGCTTCAATAAACCTTCTCTTAGACAGTGACATCCAGTTGAGCTTATCATTAGTCATCCCCCAGACGTCCCGTCTCCGCAATTAGAGGAGGTAATTACTACAGCATGACAAGTCACATTCCTTTACTACGCATAATTGACATGCTAATTCCCTACCCCTGAAAGGAGACATCTGACCCTTCAGACTTAGTTAGCATCACACAATGGACAATGGAATGTCTTTCAAGAGTCTATTGACCTGGTGTGGGTCAGCATGAACCAAACTGTAATATTCCAAGATATCCTGCAAAACATGAATTATCATTCAATGTCCCATCTCATGTAATTTATAATTAATATTTCCCAGTCACCCTATGCCCAAAAGGGGCTCAGGATGACCCTAGACCCAAGAGTCATTAGTGACGCTGGCACAGGAGTACCCCTCATCCTTCAAAAGTCTCTGGGTGTCATGGGTCATTCTGTTACAGGGCCCATGCCTGAAGCTGTGTAAGGGGCCCCATAATTCCTGACCTCATCAGTCTGCTGCTTCTACCTTTTCAGTGGGGGAGGGGGAGGGGCAAGACCCATAAGCTGTACAGAACAGCAGCAAAGAAAAATCAGGTCTCCTACCCTGTCCATCAGGGCTGTCCTGCGTGCCAGAGCTGTGTAAATCTCAGGACTGTATGGACAGAATAAAAAAAAAAACGTTGGCAGGTAAAACAGCCACCAATAAATGTATTTCTTCTGTGTATTGGTCTGGATTTCAGCTTTCAATATAAAGAATCCTTTCTTTTTTTCCCCAGAAAGCTGTATGTTGTTATTTTTTTTTATTTTTAAAAGGCGGTATAACGTATAACACAATTCCATTGTTCTTTAGATGGTTTGGAAACGACGCATAAAAGCAATTTGCATAAATTATGAGAAACAAATTATTTATTTGGACCAAAGCGGTGCCTACTACCCATGGACCCAGATGGCAAAGCAATGACCAAGTCTTAGTATCTGATCCATGCCAAGTAAATATGACTGCGCTTATGGCCTGAAAATATTAGAAAGCCAATTTATGAAAAAAAAAAAAAAAAGAAAAAGGCGTCTGTACACTTCACTGCTCAAAGGAAACCGCGGTCTGCGCGGAATATCAAACGCGTTACATCCCAAGGACCCCGTAACCATATAGGCAAAGATAATTAACTTCTATTATGCCGTTCCCAGGCCAAAGTATCCTCCACTTAAATACCTGCCATAGAAGGACGCGATTATTTTAACAGATATTTCAACTTTTAATCATTATCCTGTTTCCTGGTAATTATTTTCTGGGAAAGAATTGAAATCGGAGATGTCATTTTTTTATGCGCTTCCTGCTAATGTCTTTATGAGCGAAAAAATTCCTCTGTCTAAATGCTTTATCAGACGTTGAGGATTGCCCCGTAGACAA
This sequence comes from Rana temporaria, assembly GCF_905171775.1. Taxonomy (NCBI): domain Eukaryota; kingdom Metazoa; phylum Chordata; class Amphibia; order Anura; family Ranidae; genus Rana; species Rana temporaria. Next base: position 153,943,048 of record NC_053499.1, on the reverse strand, counting down.
CGGCTTTAAAGGGGACCTGTCTATGGAGAGAGGACGGGATAATTGCTGGTTTGTGGGAACCATCAAGACGCTTATGCCGCGTACACACGATCGGTTCATCCGATGAAAACGGACCGATGGATTTTATCGTCGGATATCCGATGAAGCTGACTTTCATCAGTCGTGCCTACACACCATAGGTTAAAAAATCCGTTCGTGTCAGAACGCTGTGACGTAAAACACGACGACATGCTGAGAAAAATGAAGTTCAATGCTTCCGAGCATGCATGGATTTTTAACCGATGGACTTGCCCACAGACGATCGTTTATTTTCTATCAGTTTTTTAACCATCAGATAATTTTAAAACAAGTTCTAAGTTTTTTCACCGGTGGGGAAAAAAAAAACGATGGGGCCCACACACGATCGGTTCGTCCGATGAAAACGGACCGTTTTCATCAGACGAACTGATCGTGTGTACAGGGCATTATAGATAGATAGATAGACAGATAGATAGATAGTATACAGTGGCGGTTCATCCATAGAGGGCGCTGGAGCGCCACCCCCTCTGGCTCTCGCCCGCCACTGGGTCTAATAATATACATTCATGCATTGCATGAATCTATGTTATTGTTGCCGCTGCCGCTGGTCTATTCAGAGATGGCCGGAAATTGAACGCCGGCCACCTGAATAACGGCAGCTGGTTGGCTGTGCGGAAGTGCCTATCAGAGCCAGCGGCTCTGATAGGCTTTCCGAGTACAGCCCTCTGCTCCCGGATGTCTTTTCCTCGGAACGCATGGGGAGTGCGTCCCTTGAATAAGACTGACGGCCGTCTCAGCCAATCAGGTTCCCCGATTCTGGTTATCACTAACCTGATTGGCTGAGGCGTCACCAAGGTGGGAGAAGACATCGAGGGACGTGGAAGAAGTAAGGTAAGTGCATTTTACAGGGCACAGCGGCGACAATGGGCACAGAGGCGACAAAGGGCACAGTGGCATCAAAGGGCACAGTGGCGACAAAGGGCACAGTGGTGACAAAGGGCAGAGTGGTGACAAAGGGCACAGTGGTGACAAAGGGCAGAGTGGTGACAATGGGCACAGTGGCAACAATTAAAGGGCACAGTGACATGCACAGTGGCAACAATGGGCACAGTGGTGACAATTAAAGGGCACAGTGTGAGAAGACATCGAGGGACGTGGAAGAAGTAAGGTAAGTGCATTTTACAGGGCACAGCGGCGATAAAGGGCACAGTGGCATCAATGGGCACAGTGGCGACAAAGGGCACAGTGGCGACAAAGGGCACAGTGGTGACAAAGGGCAGAGTGGTGACAAAGGGCAGAGTGGTGACAATGGGCACAGTGGCAACAATTAAAGGGCACAGTGACATGCACAGTGGCAACAATGGGCACAGTGGTGACAATTAAAGGGCACAGTGGTGTCAATTGTGGGGCACAGTGGTTGCGTTTGATGGCATGGCACAGTGGTGACAATTGATGGCACAGTGGCTGTGTTTGATGGCATGGCACAGTGGCTGCGTTTCAAGGCATGGCACAGTGACTGTGTTCGATGGCATGGCACAGTGACTGCATTTGATGGCATGGCACAGTGACTGCGTTTGATGGCATGGCACAGTGGTGCGAATTGATGGCATAGTGACTGCATTTGATGGCATGGCACAGTGGTGATAATTGATGGCACAGTGGCTGCGTTTGATGGCATGGCACAGTGGCGACAATTGATGGCACAGTGGCTGTGTTTGATGGCATGGCACAGTGGCTGCGTTTAATGGCATGGCACAGTGACTGCGTTTGATGGCATGGCACAGTGACTGCATTTGATGGCATGGCACAGTGGTGCGAATTGATGGCACAGTGGCTGTGTTTGATGGCATGGCACAGTGGTGACAATTGATGGCACAGTGGCTGCATTTGATGGGCACAGTGAGGCTGCAGGTTTTTTTTTTTTTTCCGTTTGCGCCCCCCCCCCCCCCCAAAAAAAAATTTGAGCACCAGCCTCCACTGATAGTATTTATAACATTTTTATATATACACATACAGTGCTATATATATTACAGGGCTTTTTTTCAGCTGGAACGCAGTTCCAGCACCTCCAGTAGTGAATGTATGCAACAGCAAGGGGTGTGGAGTGTGCTGGAGGGTCTATTGACGCTGGCTGCTGGGGGGGATCTTCTGTCACTGGTGGGAATCGGTTTTTGTGTGAGGATCTATTGTTGCTGGTGGGAGATCTTTTGTTGCTTGGGGAGTCCTTTGTTGCTGGTAGGGATCTGGCCCCCCTGAAGTCTGAAAGACCGTAAACTGGCCAGACTTTGGACATGCCTGCTTTAAGTTTCACAGATTCCTCTCGGAATAATTGAGCTCCGTCGTAGGAAAACCCCAAAGGAAAGTTTCAGATGTATGTCTGTTGTGTCAGAAGTTTTACCCTTACAGATCAGAGCAAACTCATCTTGTGCTCATGATATTTCAGCTGGAGCATTGATCAGTGAATGTGCTTATCTCTCTCCATCCTGAATATTTATTGCTCGCTTGCATTGTTCCCCACTGCGCCTGTAAAGCATTGTGTTACTCATGTGAGGGGCGAATGACAATACGTATACAGATCGAGTCGTATTATGTTCCAGTAAATCATATTGGGGTAGTGTATTGCCCAATTTATCTCACCCGAGTTAATAAAAATTGGAAAATAACTCCCAGGAGGAGACTGAAACAGAATGAGAAAGTATCTGATTGTTTACTATTTGCCAGAACCAGATTCGCGGCGAAGAACAAAATATTGCTAGCGACTTAAAAGAAGAGACTTCTCGCCTTAATTGAGGCATTAATAACCAGACATTTTGTTGGTGAGATGGGACTTAAAAAAAAAAAGTGGGGCCACTACACTGCCGTCAGTGGGGGTCACGTTAGCTTCAGTTTCGTGTGACGCCGTTGGAACCACTTTATATTAAAAAAAAAAAATACTCACAAAGGCAATAAAATTACAGGAATGGAAGCATCCATCATAGCCCATGGACAGGACCTTCTCACATCTTCATCATCTAGACCAGGGGTCTCCAAACTTTCTAAGCAAAGGGTCACTTTACTGTTCATTTGACTTTATGGGGGCCACACTGTGGCTATCGGAAGTAGAAAAAGTCCAGGCATAAGTTGGAGTAAACCAATGCCCCATCTTCGGTGTCAGTGAAAGGAATTGTGCCCCATCACTTGTGTCATTGGGAGCAATTATGCCCCAATCGTTGGTGTCTTCGGTTCAAATTGTCCCCCGTCATTGGGCCACATTGTTGATGTCACTGGGAGAAATTGAGCCCCATCTTTGGTGTCATTGGTGGGAATTGTGCCCCAATCGTTGGTGTCTTTGGTAGGAATTGTGCCCCGTTATTGGGCCACATTGTTGATGTCATTGGGAGAAAATGTGCCCCATCTTTGGTGTCATTGGTAGGAATTGTGCCTCATCATTGGGCTCCATTGTTGATGTCATTTGGAGGAATTGTGCCCCATCACTTGTGTCATTGGGAGGAATTGTGCCCCAATCGTTGGTGTCTTCGGTAGGAATTGCCCCCCCTCATTGGGCCACATTGTTGATGTCACTGGGAGAAATTGAGCCCCATCTTTGGTGTCATTGGTAGGAATTGTGCCCCAAACGTTGGTGTCTTTGGTAGGAATTGTGCCCCGTCATTGGGCCACATTGTTGATGTAATTGGGAGAAAATGTGCCCCATCTTTGGTGTCATTGGTAGGAATTGTGCCCCATCATTGGGCTCCATTGTTGATGTCATATGGAGGAAATGTGCCCCATATTTGGTGCCTTTGGTAGGAATTGTGCCCCGTCATTGGGCCTCATTGTTGATGTCATTGGGCGGAATTGTGCCCCATCTTTGGTGTCATTAGTAGGAATTGTGCCTCATAATTGGGCCCAGTTGTTGATATCATTGGGAGGAATTGTGCCCCATTTTTGGGCCCCATTGTTGATGTCATTTGGAGGAATTGTGCCCCATATTGGTTGCCTTTGGTAGGAATTGTGCCCCATCATTGGGCCTCATTGTTGATGTCATTTGGAGAAATTGTGCCCCATCTTTGGTGTCATTAGTAGGAATTGTGCCTCATAATTGGGCCCAGTTGTTGATATCATTGGGAGGAATTGTGCCCCATCTTTGATGTCATTGGTAGGAATTGTGCCTCATCATTGGGCCCCAATGTTGATGTCATTTGGAGGAATTGTGCCCCATCCTTGGTGTCTTTGATAGGAATTGTGTCCCGTCATTGGGCCTTATTGTTGATGTCATTGGGTGGAATTGTGCCCCATCTTTAGTGCGTTTGGTAGGAATTGTGCCCCGTCATTGGGACCCATTGTTGATGTCATTGGGTGGAATTGTGCCCCAACTTTGGTGTCATTAGGCCCAATTGTTGGTGTCATTATGGGTAACTGTACCCCTTTGTTGTCAGTGAATGAAATAGTTCCCCAAGGGCCAGATAAAAGCAAGCCGTTTGGAGACCACTGATCTACACCAGTTTTTCTCAACTTTTTCAACACAGAGGAACCCTTGACATAACTTTGAGGTCTCAGGGAACTCCTGCTAAATATTACTATATCTACAACTCATGGTACATTAGTGTGATGGTCAGTAAGAAGAATGCTCCTTACACCTGTGGTCATTGGAAAGAATTACCCCCTTACAGATATCTAAAAAGATCAGTGGTGTTGGTGGGAACTTATCTGAGAAGCAGAAATTGCTCATTGCTCAAGGAAGCCCTAGCAACCTCTGAAGGAACCCTAGGGTTTCCAATTAAACCCTGGTTGAGAAATTCTGATCTAGATGATCAATTGAAGGACCCCTTCAGTAATTTTCTATTGCTACAAGTTATTGTCAGGATCACTTAAGTGCTCCAGCTCCTCATTCCAGCATCTGGGTTTTGGCTATTGCATTCTCCCTGTCTGTGTCCACCTGCAAGGTGATTGATATGGTCAGTCATCTGTAATAAGCAGGCCAAACACTGTTCTGTGCTTGTGATAGAGACAGTGATACCTGCGTTGTTCCTGATCGAGCCCTCCCGTTTGTCTGCCCTCTTTTGCTAGTTTGGATTTCCCTGTGTATGACCTGAATCGGATATTTGACTTTTCCCTGAACTCAGCTTGCCTTTTACCTGGACTGTCATAGAACCATGCTATCTGTCTGCTAACTGCAAGTAGTCTGTTTGTTTGCTTAGTTCGCATCTGCCCTGGCGTGGTGGCCAGGCACTATAGCATTGTGTATAAGTCTTGGGGGCAGCCAAGTACTGGTAGGTTTGTTTGCCTTAAGGGAAAGGGCGCTGCTATGGGTGAAGCACACAGTAGCCAGCTATAGTGTCTGACCACCTGCGTTGGGGTAGACGTGACAGTTATTTGAACCGTTTTGAGGGTTTCTCAAAATGGGTACACTGCTGCTCTCTCAGTTGCTGCTACTCACTCTGGTCTCACAAATGGCTGAAATGGTTAACCGCTTAACGCCCGCCGCATGTATATGTACATCCACAGAATGGCACATACAGGCATATGGGCGTACATGTATGTCCCTACCTTCTTGCGGGTCAGGGGTCCGATCGGGACCCCCCCTCTACATGCGGCGGGCGTTTTACCTCCGGGAGCGATCCGTGATGAGGGGGCGGCTGTTCGTTTTTGTCGGCCCCCTCGTGATCGCTCCCAGCCAATCCGGCAACCCCCCGCCGTGTGACTTCCTCTGCCTGTGTAATGTAAACACTGGCAGAGGAAGTGATGTCAGCTTTTCAATCCGACGAGAGGAGAGAAGACATCACAGTAAGTGGCACCAACACTACACTGACACCACACACAAAGGCACACTTAACCCCTCCCTTGTTTGGGAGCCACGTCGCCACCGGGGCCTAAGTGGTTAATAATACTGTTTGAGCTTAGGGAGGGTCCCTATGATGTTTCTTAACTAAACGCTTCTAGACACAAACGCGGCAAAACGGGCGTTTCTAAGCGCTGGTTTCAACCTTCATTCAGAAGAGTTTGCACCACCGTCCCGTGTACATGGGGCCTTACCAGTTTGAATTGTGCCAGACATGGCTTTGGCCGTCACCGCATGGTCGTTCAATGTAGAATCCCCATTGGGTAGAAAAACATCCCCCCCAGTGATTGATCAAACAGGTGTGTAGGACATAGCACTAGCACAACCTAAATGTTCTCTTTTTTCCCGCCGGGATTCCCGGCTGACTTTTTCCTGGCAGTTTTCCTATGGGGAAAAACTCTGATGGAGCATACACACGGTCGGGATTCCCGATCAAAGCTCTCATCTGAGTTTTCCCGATGGAAAAAAAACTCTTGTGTGTACGGGGGAAAAGTTACTGAGCAGGCCCCCCCCCCTGGATTTTCGACGGATCTTTTCCCGTCTGGAATCCCGGTCGTGTGTACGAGGCATAAGCCATGTCAGTACAGGAGAGGAACCCGTACACCTGTTCAAGACCATGGATGGACTGGCCATTGTGACTACAGGGAGTTTCCCGGTGGGCCGATGGCTCAGTGGGCCGGCTTCAGTGACAGCGGACCGCCGCCCCCCTCCGCTCCTCTGTCTCTCCCTCCCCGCAGAGCTCACCTCCTCTCCCTCCCAGCAGCGCTCCCCTGGGGGGAACAGAGAATCAGGGGGAGGACCAGAGGAGCAGGGACGACGACAGAGAAGCATGGGGGAGGGGACAGACAGCTGACTCAACAGCTATGGCTCGGGAGTTTCTCACTTCTGCCTAATCTTGTCCCATAAGGGGGGGGCACCGAACTGATTTTTTGCCCCGGGTGAAATAATGTCTAGCTTCCCCACTGGTACTGCCTATAAGAGTACCAGTACCAACCGTTCTACTCTAATAAAGTAGAACGGCTAGTGAAGGGGGAGAGGGGGCTTGGGTGGCCGGGGGGGGGGGGGGGTGCGGGAGTTGTCGCCATAGGAGAGACATGTCAAAGTGGGCCAGTCTGGATGAAGTCCAGGGCCAAATTTTTGTCCCAGTCCAGCCCTGTTCAAGACTGAAGGTAAAGCTGGAGCTCAGCTTTAAGTTTTGCTCCGGCACTTCGCTTTATATCCTGGCTCTCTATTTAGCTCCTTTTTATTTGTTTGACAGTGCCGAAAGTCCTTCACCGAGCAGCAGGCCCACGGAGAACGATTCATCCAACACAAGGAAATTAACATAGGAATTAAGTGACCTGTGGTCCCAAGGCTTTCTCGAGCTACTCCAACAAGCAGTCACCCCTTAGGTTAACAGGATAAAGAGACTAATCATTAGAGCCGTGCCACAAAGAAGCAATTAGGAACCTTTACAAAGTGGCTACAGATATATATATATTTTTTGTAATACGGGACTCCAATATTCGGAGACGGAAAATTACAGTACTTATCCAAATTAATACCTACCCGTAGACAGGTTTTAATCTACACAAATTTTCAACAACTGTTATACGTGCGCAAGCCTCATGGGTGGTGAATCTCGGAATGAAATATATAGCCACTCTCAAAGCGTTCCGTTCAAAGGCAACCTGAAGGGAAGGTTAACAGTGAAGAGATTCTGAAAGCTGTTGAGTAGATTTTTCAAGTCCGCGGCTTGTTAGATCGTGCGTTGGAGAAGGAAAAAAAGGGGGGGGGGGAGACGCCGTCTCGTTTTCTTGTACTTGTAAAATAGAAAATAGATATTGAAAGTGCTACTTTTATGTCTGCTGTAAAGAGTCCCGTCCATGACGTTTAACCTTTCTTCATTGTCAGGAAATAACCTGGAATTCCGAGATAAAAGAGGCGACAAAAAAATAAATTGTCCTTTTTTCGGATGGAGTAGGTAATAGGCGTTGTATAATATTGTACGTCCGTCTGTCTATTGCATTGTCTGTGTTTGTTTATGCAAATCCACATGGTCACAACTTGAGGAACTTTCCATGCTGACTCGTTTAAAAGTATACAGAAAGCCCAAACTTTTTACAGTTTTATCATTTTTTGCTGTCTGTGTCCTATTAGAGAGAATTTCTCTCACTTCCTGTGACCTAGAGAAGCAACAGGAAGTTAGAGGAAATCTCTGCAAAGTGAGGGGCTATCCTTCCTTAGACAGCATTGATCCCTTCGGCTGGACGTTCGCTCACTCTGGGTTGCCCAGGCTGACTCTGGTCAGTAGTGTAGCATGTCTGTGCCCTGGCAGTGGGTTAGTCATTCTCTCTTTGGTGGTGCTGGGCAGCAGCGTGGCCTTCTCTCTGGTGGTGCTGAGCAGTGTGGCTCTCTTTATCTGGTGGTGCTGGGCAGTGTGTCTCTCTCTCTGGTGGTGCTGGATAGTGTGGCTCTCTTTCTGGTGGTGCTGGGTAGCGTGGCTCTCTTTCTGGTGGTGCTGGGTAGCGTGGCTCTCTCTCTGGTGGTGCTGGGCAGTGTGGCTCTCTCTCTCTATGGTGGTGCTGGGCAGTGTGGCTCTCTCTCTGGTGGTGCTGGGTAGCGTGGCTCTCTTTCTGGTGGTGCTGGGCAGTGTGGCTCTCTTTCTGGTGGTGCTGGGCAGTGTGGCTCTCTTTCTGGTGGTGCTGGGCAGTGTGGCTCTCTTTCTGGTGTTGCTCTGCAGTGTGGCTCTCTTTCTGGTGGTGCTGGGCAGTGTGGCTCTCTTTCTGGTGGTGCTGGGTAGTGTGGATCTCTTTCTGGTGGTGCTGGGTAGCGTGGCTCTCTTTCTGGTGGTGCTGGGTAGCGTGGCTCTCTCTCTGGTGGTGCTGGGCAGTGTGGCTCCATCCCTGGTGGTGCTGGGCAGCAGCATGGCTCTCTCTTGTGGTGCTGGGCAGTGTGGCTCTCTCTCTGGTGGTGCAGGTACAGCGTGGCCCTCTCTCTGGTGGTGCTGGGCAGTGTGGCCCTCTCCCTGGTGGTCCAGGTACAGCGTGGCTCTTTCTCTGCTGGGTACAATGTGGCTCCCTCTCTGGCTTCCCCCAGTACAGCCCTCTCTTTCTTTTTCCTGTCTCCTGTAGCACTCACTGCCTCAGCTGTTTTATTAGGTTCCAGGCTCACCCCCCCCCCCCCCCCCCGAGTACATGCTGGGGGCTGTAGCCTGCTCCCTGTGGCTAATCTTCCAGGACTACATGTCCCATGATGCTCCCTTAGTCTCTTCTGATTGACCCTCCACTGTGGCTAGGGTTGCAACCTGTCCGGGATTCACTAGAACAGAAGAGGCTTTGAATCATGTGTCTGGGTTTTGGTGTGCCTGAAACCCAGGCACATACCTTCCAGTCGTCCTGGGATTTCAAGTGAATCTGCCCTGCAGATCTGGACTGGAGTGCTGGAGCCAGTACTGGAGCAAGTTTGGGCACTGGACTCCAATCATTGAGGTATGCCCAATGAGTGCAACATATGCTCTACTACAGTGTACCCAATGAGGATTCCTGTTTCTTCTGCTTCTCCCCCGCCTCATTCACCTTTGCAGTCATTGGTTGCTGGGACCGCTGCCATTCTAGCAGCCAATGACACACGTTGTCACTGTGCACAGTGGAAGGAAAATAGCACTTTGTAGAGCTGCTCCACCTCCCAACTCCATCTCCCAACACCGGCTCCCGCTTACTGACTTGTAGTGGCTGCCACATGGAAGGCAATCTAATAAGGGCGTCCGCGATCTAACTGGGGTATCTAAGGGGGGGGCGCTGATATAAAGGGCACTCTGATCTAAAGAGGGCTTTAAGGGGGAGTTCTTATATAGGGTGACTCTGATATAATGGGGGATCTCCAAGGCTACAGTCACACCGGCAATTAGGGCCAGTGCAAATAGTAGCTAACGGAAGGAATCAGAGATTCTTGCTGTGGCTCTCAGCTTCTAGGTAATCGTTTGCTGTGCCGACAGCAGCGAATAGCAGAGGATGTCGTTGACCTGTTATTATATCGAATGGGGCTGATGGCCACACCTAGCTACTATTCTCACTAGCCCTAATCTCCGGTGTGAATGTAGCCTTGGGGGGGGATGCGGATATAAGGAAACTCCAATTTAATAGGGGTGTCTCTAAGTGGGGGTGTCTATATAGGAGGACCCTGATCTAATGGGGGTACTCTAAAGCCCGATCGGACTTCCATCAGACTTTTCCGTGGATTTTTGTCTGAAGGGGCGTTGGCCGTGAACTTGCTCTGCATACACACTGCAGAACTTTTTCAGCCAACTTTCACCAAATCATGCATGTAACAGAATGACCCATGACACCCAGAGACTTTTGAAGGATGGGGGGTACTCCTGTGCCAGCGTCACTAATGACTCTTGGGTCTAGGGTCATCCTGTGCCCCTTTTGGGCATAGGGTGACTAAGAAATCATAATTATAAATTACATGAGATGGGACATTACTGTTAATTCATGTATTGCAGGAGATCTGGACATATTACAGGTGATTTCATTCTGACCCCCAACCGGTCAATAAGAGTGTCTCCTTCAATGCTAATACTGTTTTGTGTGAAAAGTCTATTGATGATAGAGGTGTTGTGAGTTAGCAGTCTAAAGGTCAGATGTCTCCTTTCAGGGGTAGGGAATTAGCATGTCAATTATGTTTAGTAAAGGAATGTTTATTATTAAGTAGGTGAGAACAGCTTGGCGGAGCCATGCTGTCTGGATAATGTTTAGTAATTACCTCCTCTAATTGCGGAGACGGGACGTCTGGGGCATGACTAATGATTAGCTCAACTGGATGTCATTGTCTAAGAGAAGGTGTATTGAAGCCCCCCCATTGTGTGCTGTGTGGGTGGAGAGTTCTTTGTCCCTGTGATTAACTTTAACATGCCTGTACTGTATATAAGAAAGCTAAGATACCATTAAAAGAGTTCATACATTTTGAAACAGAGCGTATGTCTCATTATTCTAGGAAATGAGTTGGATCGTGTCTGATGTCTGTTGGATGGTTGGAGTGTCAGATAAGCTGTCGTGGTTGATGGAATGGGAATATCGTAAACGGTGGTGACCGTTACAATGTGGTTTTTCAGCTTTTTACCGCCACCCTTTGGGCAACTTCTGCTATTGTTGTCTGATGTTCAGCATTGGTTCGCAGCATGCGTGTTTGTACTTTGGACTTTAGTCCAATGGACTTGTGTTGTCGGAAAGTTTGAGAGCATGCACAGCGAACATTTGTCCGTTGAAAAACCAAAAACAATTGTCCGATAGAGCGTAAAGTCGTTCGGATTGTCCGATAAAACACGTCCATCAGACCTGTGTTGTCAAAAAGTCTGATCGTGTGTATGGGCCTTAAAGGAGGAGCCATGCATCCATAAAGTTTTTTCGGGTTTGGCTTTAAAAAAAAGGTGGCAACCCTAGCTGTGGCCAACCAGGAGGGAAACAGACCGGGCAGCAAACTGGGCGGCGAACTAGATAAGAGGCGCTCTCTCCGGGGGGGGGGGGGGGGAGAAACATTTCGACAGACTGCACCCCCATAGTAAAAAAACATAGCCATGACTAAGCACTAATATAGTGTGAAACGCGTTGGCTGTCCCTTCCTGTGGCTGTGTTTTGTTCTGCGTGTCCATTTCTATCAAATAAAGACAACTTTTTGAAGTTCCCTTGGAGTGCGGCTGTCCATCTTCTCCCAATTTTCTACATTAGTAAAAAAACATACTTGGGGGGCACACCCTAAAAATGCTATACATCTAAGATGCTATAAGACCAAAAACATTACAAAACAGATTATAGCACACACATGCAAAAATGACATTTATCCTGCAAGGCTAGTTAAAAACACCTGAACATAGTGAAAAATACGGGGGTTTGGTCACACTATATGGTCATATAGTGCTAAGCCCACTTACTGCGACAAAGTACCCCGATCTAGTGGGTCCTACCCTGTTAATAGAATGAAAGAACGTAGTGTCTCAACCTTGGGAGATAAACTCCTCTATGTGGGAGAACTGAAGGGATTCCTCCTATGCACTGGTGGCCACTAATGTAAGGTAATGAAGAGGGGGAGGAGTGCTCCAGCCCAAGAGACCTGGTCAGAGTCTATACAACATACAAAAAACATACTTGGGGGGCACCCCCATAGTGACGCCACTGCTTTGAAGCTCAAGGTACAGCATTCTCTAGCTACAGGGAGGGCATTGCTATTTTTCAACAATAATGCAAGACAAAAGATAATGGGGTGGATTCAAGAAGCAATTGCGCCTGTGTAACCATAGGTTACACAGCGCAATTGCTTACTTGCCCCGGCGTAACGAGTGCTCCTGATTCAGGAACCTCATTACGCCGACTGCAGCCTAAGATCTTCGTGGCATAAGGCTCATATCTTAGGCTGCATTCTTGCGATGGCCGCTAGGTGGCGTTCCCGTTGTGCTCAGCGTATAGTATGCAAATTGCATACTAACACCGATTCACAACGTTGCGCGAGCCCTGCGTACGCAGTTTATGTCGTTTCCGTACGGCGTTTTTTGCGTAAGGCTGCCCCTGCTATTAGCAGGGGCAGCCAATGTTACGTATACCCGTCGTTCCCGCGTCGCGAAATTTGAATTTTACGTACTTTGCGTAAGTGATTCGTGAATGGCGCTGGACGCCATTCACGTTCACTTTGAAGCAAATGACGTCCTTGCGACGTCATTTGCCGCAATGCACGTCGGGAAAGTTTCCCGACGGAGCATGCGCTCTGCGATCGGCGCGGGAACGCGCCTAATTTAAATGATTCCCGCCCCCTACGGGATCATTTAAATTGCGCACTTGCGCCGGGCATTTTGCCGGCGCGCCCGCGCAATTTACAGAGCTTCAGCTCCGTGAATCGAGGGCAGCGCAAAAAAATTGCCTCCGTAATAAATGCGCAAATCTAGCTGAATCCGGCCCAATATTTTCAGGGTGCTGCTTGCTCTAGATCAGGGGTAGGCGACCTTGGGGGCCCTCCAGCTGTTGCAGAACCACAAGTCCCATCATGCCTCTGGGAGTAATTGTAACTGCCAGCCTTGCAATGCCTCGCGGGAAATGTAGATCCACAACAGTTGGAGGGCTACTGGTTGCCTTCCCCTGCTCTAGATGTTCCCTAGAAAATAGTAGATCTTAATTATTATTTTTTTAATTCAGGTAAAGACTGGAAATTTGGATTCTCCCATTAGCTCAGTTGGGACTGGTTCTCTTTAAGGAACCTACAAGGAAATGAAACTTTAATTTATCAAGCTCTTTGTCACCACCAATGCATGAAACAAAAGAACAGAGAGATAAAAAGAGTTACAGTGTATTATATGGTAAAATCTGTGAGATTGTGCTCTCCACATCCCCCCCACCTAATGAAATTATTATATACTCTAATCTTAAATTTTCTCCCAGGAACAGCCACAAGGACAAAGAAAACTTGAACGTCACTCAGGGAATTGTTTAATAAACCTTCAAGGCCGAGCAGAAAGGGAGAACCTGTTGTAAGGCAAACCAAATAATTAATTCTAATTGCTGGACAGAATGGTTGCCAGGCTTTGATTTATTATGGAAATGTTACACTCAAGCAGAAGTTAGGTGTTACTCATTTATTTAAAACCGTAATGCAGCAGCGGTCATTTCAAAGGCCCACCTATACCGATCCAAGCCAGGAGGAGCCGTTCTCGTCTTCCGCACCACGCTGGAACTTGCCACGACAGCCGGACAAACTCAAAGCCACATTGCATTAAGAAATTAATATTTAAAGGTAAACTGAAGTGGGTTTTTTTAATATACAGTGAAAAACCTCGGATTACGAGCATAATCCGTTCCAGGAGAATGCTCGTAATCCAAAGTACTCGCCTATCAAAGCGAGTTTCCCCATAGAAGTCAATGGAAATGAACATAATTTGTTCCGCATTGACTTCAATGGCATGCAATACCGCATGTGGCCAGAGGTGGGGGGCGCCGGAGAGCCTTGAAAAGGGCCGGAAAGGCCTGAGGACAGCTCGGCTGACCTTGGCAAACCTTCGGAAAGGCCTGCTAATTTATGATTTGATCTCAGCTAGTTTCTGACCATGACTTATTCCCGGTTTGACTTCGGCTAGTTCATGACCACGGCTTGTCTCTGCTGATTCCCTGATTGACCTCAGCTAGCCCCTGACCACAGCTTGTCTCTGCTAATTCTTTGACCATGGCTAGTTTCTGACAACGGCTTGTCTCTGCTGATTCTTTGACCATGGCTAGTTCCTGACCACGGCTTGTCTCTGCTGATTCTTTGACCATGGCTAGTTCTTGACCACGGCTTGTCTCTGATTATTCTTTGACCTCAGCTAGTTTCTGACCACGGCTTGTCTCTGCTGATTCTTTGACCTCGAGTAGTTTCTGACCACGGCTTGTCTCTGGTTATTCTTTGACCTCGGCTAGTTTCTGACCACGGCTTGTCTCTGCTGATTCTTTGACCTCAGCTAGTTCCTGACCACGGCTTGTCTCTGCTGATTCTTTGACCTCAGGTAGTTCCTGACCACGGCTTGTTTCTGGTTATTCTTTGACCTCAGCTAGTTCGTGACCACGGCTTGTCTCTGCTGATTCTTTTACCTCAGCTAGTTCCTGACCACGGCTTGTCTCTGCTGATTCTTTGACCTCAGCTAGTTCTTGACCACGGCTTGTCTCTGCTTATTCTTTGACCTCGGTTGGTTTCTGACCACGGCTTGTCTCCACTGATTCCCAGTTTGATCTCAGCTATCTCCTGACCATGTCTCTGCTGACCCTCTGGTTTGACCTCTGCTTGCCTCCTGCTCTTGACTCTTTCTGCTACTTGCCTGCTGTTTGTGTCCTCGGCCACCTCTGCAGGCCACGATTCCAGCCTTCTGCGTGTTCCAGTGTCCTGGCCTCCTGCCTTCCAGTCTACCTCTTTCCAGGGACCTTGCTTTTGATCTCCAGAAGCACCTCACAGGCAAGACTGCCTCCAGAAGGGAGCTTCCGTGGGCTGAACCTCTGGCACCTGTGCCACTCTGTGCCTTCTCCCGCCCTGTACTATACTTCAGGGATGTCTGGAGTGTCTCAGAGTGTAAGGGAAGCCCTAATCTTTGCCTTCAACAAGGTACATAATATCCACTCAATAAAAGTATCCTGTTCTTAGCTGACAGGAGTGGCATCCGGTGGGGTCTTCTGCTGCTGTAGCCCATCTGCTTCAAGGTTCAATGTGTTGTATGTTTAGAGATGGTATTCTGCATACCTTTATTTTAATGAGGGGTTATTTGAGTTACTGTTGCCTTTCTATCACCTGGAACCAGTCTGCCCATTCTCCTCTGACCCCTGACATCAACATGGCATTTTCCTCCACACAACTGCCGCTTACTGGATATTTTCTCTTTTTCGGACCATTCTCTGTAAACCTAAGTGATGGTTGTGCGTGAAAAACCCAGTAGATCAGCAGTTTTTGAAATACTCAGACCAGCCCGTCTGGCACCAACAACCATGCCACGTCCAAAGTCACTAAAACCCCCATTTCTTCCCCATTCTGATGCTCGGTTTGAACTTCAGAGCAGGGTCGCCATCAGGGGGGTATAGGCAGTACACCTGTGAGGGGCCCGGAGGTCCCCAGGGGCCAGAATGGCAACACCCGTTTTTTTTTAGGGGGCAATCCCCCTTTTTTTTATTTGTTATTTATAAAAATATATATATTTTTTTAATATATTTTTATTTTATTTTTTATTAAAGGGCCATTTTTTTTTTAGGGGTCCTGAGGTCCACAGGGCCCCGGATGACAACCCCCCTTTTTTTATAATTTTTTTATTTTTAATATATTTTTTTATTTTTATATATATATATATATATATATATATATATATATATATATATATATATATATATATATATATATATATATATAAAATTATTATTATTATTAAAGGGCCCAGAGGTCTCCAGGGCCCCCGGATGGCAACCCCCCTTTTTTTAAATACATTTTTTTTATATTATTTTATTTATTTTTTATTTTTTATGTATATATATATATATATTTTTATTATTAAAGGGCTCAGAGGTCCCCAGGGCCCCATGTGGCAAACCCCACCCCCCTTTTTTTTTTTATAAATGACTATTTAATTTTTTTTGTTTATGTATTTCTTTTATTTTCTTTTTATTTAAGGGTTCAGAGGTCCCCAGGGCCCCGGATGGCTACCCCCCCCCCCCTTTTTATATATATATATATTTTTTTTATTTCTTTTCTTTGTAAAGGGCCCCCCCGCACTTCTCAATTTCAGGCGGCAGCACCCCCCTCCCCATGGTTCTCTGCTCCAGGTGGCCCATGCCTGAAGCTGTGTAAGGGGCCCCATAATTCCTGATGGTGGCCCTGCTTCAGAGAGTCGTCTTTCCTACGTCACCAAGCAGTTGAACGGGTGTATCTGATAAAGTGGCCGGGGAGTGTATATCCGATTCCAGGTCCATTGTACATTTTTCTACAGAGCCATGTTGCCAATTTTTCCCTTCTTTGTAAATTCAAACATTTTTCGAACACTTTCTGTAGATCCGGTGAACGGTTTTCACACAAGTCTAAATTTAATGTTGTGACCTTGTCTTCAGACTCTTTTCCAGAAGCTTATTATGTGATTTTAATATTTCATAAAAGAACACACAACAATGGAACGTAGGACAGTAAAAAGAAGGAAAAATCGCAGGATTGGAGAATGTTATTCATGCTAACGATATCAGTGCAGATGACCGGGCAGGCTGAATATACAGGATCAGGGGGATTATGGTTTGGATGGGGTCTGGATGGTTGTCAAGCTTCTGCTGTTTAAATTACAGGCGGACCAGAATCCTCTGGGGCAATAACAGCTTACTTTTTCCCAACTGTAAATATAATGGGACGTTCGTAGAGCTTACTTTAGGAGATTTTTTAAAATGAATAATTCACCGGCTTGTAAAATTTATAGGGAAACCCGGTGGTGTGTGTGGTCTTTGCACCCGGGCTCCCAGCTCTGCCCACTTGTTATTGTAGGGAGCAGTGGCGGCTGGTGCTCCAAATTTTTTGGGGGGGGCGCAAACAAACGAAAAAAAAAAAAACATCAATTGCAGCCTCACTGTGCCCATCAATTGCCTCCACTGTGCCCATCAAACGCAGCCACTGTGCCAATCAAACGCAGCCACTGTGCCATAAAATTGTCGCGGCTGTGCCATAAAATTGTCGCCACTGTGCCATGCCATCAAACGCAGCCACTGTTCCCATCAATTGTCGCCACTGTGCCATGCCATCAAACGCAGCCACTGTGCCATCAATTGTCGCCACTGTGCCCATCAATTGTCGCCAATGTGCCATACCATCAATTGTCGCCACTGTGCCATACCATCAATTGTCGCCACTGTGCCATGCCATTGTTGCCACTGTGCCCATCAATTGTCGCCACTGTGCCATGCCAAACGCAGCCACACTGTGCCATGCCATTGTCGCCACTGTTCCCATCAATTGTCGCCACTGTGCCATACCATCAATTGTCGCCACTGTGCCATGCCATTGTCGCCACTGTACCCATCAATTGTCGCCACTGTGCCATGCCAAACACAGCCACTGTGCCATGCCATTGTTCACCTCTGCGGTTTTTTATTTTTTGCGCTATAAACAAAAATAGAGCGACACTTTTGAAAAAAAAGCAATATTTTTTAATTTTTGCTATAATAAATATCCCCCAAAAATATATAAAAAAAAAAATTTCCACAGTTTAGACCGATACTTATTCTTCTACATATTTTTGGTAAGAAAAAATCACAATAAGCGTGATTGACTGATTGGTTTGCGCAAAAGTTATAGCAACTACAAAATAGGGGACTGTTTTATGGCATTTTTATTAATAATTTTTTTTTTTTACTAGTTATGCCGGCGATCAGCAATTTTTATCGGGAGCGCGACTTTATGACGGACACATCGGACATTTTTGACACCATTTTGGGACCATTGTAATTTTTACAGCGACCAGTGTCACTGGCAGTAAAGGTGTTAACCACTAGGTGGCGCTGCAAGGGTTAAGTGTTCCCTAGGAAGTGATTTGTGCTGTTAGGGGGCGTGGCTACACGTGACACGTCACTGATGACCGTTCCCGATCACGGGGAACGGTCATCAGTGACAGTGTCACTAGGCAGAATAGGGGAATGCCTTGTTTACAAAGGCATACCCCTGTTCTGCCCTTGCCGACTGCAATCGCAGGACTCCCGGGGACATTCCCGGGACCCGCGGACGCACTCGCGAGGCACGCGGCGGTGTGCGCGCCCGCTGGCTGGCAGATTTAAAGGGATGTACCTGTTCGTACGCCAATCTGCCTGCCCGTGCCATTCTGTCGAAGTAAATGGTTGTGCGGTGGTCGACAAGCGGTTAAAGTGTCAGTCCACCCAAATGCAACGTTTTAGTTATAGTTGAAGCCAGTGGGCTAAGACAGCCATGTCTTCTTTTCAACTTTCAAACTCCAAAAAGGAATTCTCCTTGGCATTATTCCTGACTCCTGTTCCTTTTCACCTAGGAGTGTCTACTTCCACCTTGGTGTGTTGCCGTCCATCACCAGCTATGGTCCCACCCATCAGAAATACAATACTATGGTTTTACTCAGGGCCATCTTAATAGCATCATGGGCCCCTGGGCAAAGTAATGCCCTGGGGCCCCTACCAGCTTGCCCCAATTTACACACCTACTTTCAAGAAATAAAGTATAAATAGTTGATAGAATTATACATATATTCATTAGTACTTTCAATAAAATCGATTTTACAAAAGGAAAACATTCCATAAATCAAAGACTAGTCAACACAAAGGGCACAGTACAGGGGGGAATGCAGAAGGGCACAGTACAGGGGGGAATGCAGAAGGGCACAGTACAGGGGGGAATGCAGAAGGGCACAGTACAGGGGGGAAATGCAGAAGGGCACAGTACAGGGGGAATGCAGAAGGGCACAGTACAGGGGGGGATGCAGAAGGGCACAGTACAGGGGGGAATGCAGAAGGGCACAGTACAGGGGGGAATGCAGAAGGGCACAGTACAGGGGGGATGCAGAAGGGCACAGTACAGGGGGGGGATGCAGAAGGGCACAGTACAGGGGGGAATGCAGAAGGCCACAGTACAGGGGGGAAATGCAGAAGGGCACAGTACAGGGGGAATGCAGAAGGGCACAGTACAGGGGGAATGCAGAAGGGCACAGTACAGGGGGGGATGCAGAAGGGCACAGTACAGGGGGGAATGCAGAAGGGCACAGTACAGGGGGGAATGCAGAAGGGCACAGTACAGGGGGGAATGCAGAAGGGCACAGTACAGGGGGGGATGCAGAAGGGCACAGTACAGAGGGGGATGCAGAAGCGCACAGTACAGGGGGGGGGGTCAGGAGGGAACAATACTGGGATCAGGAGGGCACATTACAGGGGGGGTCAGAAGGAAACAATACTGGGATCAGGAGGGCACAGTACAGGGGGGGTCAGGAGGGAACAATACTGGGATCAGGAGGACACAGTACAGGGGGGGTCAGGAGGGAACAATACTGGGATCAGGAGGGCACAGTACAGGGGGGGTCAGGAGGGAACAAAACTGGGATCAGGAGGGCACAGTACAGGGGGGGGGTCAGAAGGGCACAGTATAGGTTCTGGGACGCTTCCTGGGACACGACCATATCGGGACAGTTTAGTAAAAAGTGTGACTGTCCCAGCAAATCCGGGACAGTTGGCAAGTATGATGTAATGCAAGATTATTGTGGGGGCCCCCCATGTACCCGGGGCCCCTGGTTTTACTGCATTTGATTCTCTTGCCGTGTTACTCCAAACTTGAGCCCCCAATCTAAGATGGGACAAATTCCCGCAGAAAGATCTAAGCCTTCCACACACTATCGCACACATACACACACCTGTAAAAAAGACTCATCGCCTCTTTACACAACGTGGCATTATAACAAATACAGACCTGGATTCCCATCACTGAAGCCTATGATCAACATTGCTTTTTCAAAGATTTCTTGTTTTACTGCTGTTAATAAGCGGATATAAAATTGCTACATTTCTGTTGATGATGGAAAAAAAATCTGTAGCTAATAGCTATACGGAGAAAATCCATCTCTTTCCCTCTGCCATCTTTAAGTGGGCCAACTGTGCCTAATGATGAATCCGGCCCGGAACAAATACATGAAACAATATGAATAAAAAAAACGTACTCTACAGAGCTTTCAAGTGAGAGTGAATGGACAAAACAGGTAAAGGTGAGTATGATTGGTGGATTGATGGAAGTAGAGTGAAAGCCGGGGAAAAAAATTAATTTTTCAGCCAACATTCACCAAACCACATGTTTTTTCAGCTCTTTACTGCCACCCTTTGGGCAACTTCTGCTATTGTTGTCTGATGTTTAGCATTGGTTCCGAGCATGCGTGTTTGTACTTTGGATTTTAGTCCGATGGACCTGTGTACACACGATCGGGTCATCCGTCGTAACACATTTGTTGCTGGAAAGTTTGAGAGCATGCACACAGGGCCGATCCTAGGCAGGGTGCTTTGCACCCCGACGCCTGCAGAGGTGGGGGGCGCCGAAGTGCCATAGTTCTCCCCTCCTTCTGGCAGTGCTCGGGGGATGGGCTGCTCCTCATCCTGACACAAGGGTCCTAGTTTTCAGTGGCTGCTGAGTGCTGGCTGTACTGTCTTATTGCTGATACCGATCCTCCTGCTCAACAGGTGCCCGGACCCACACCCCATCAGTTCAAAAGGGGGGCCCGGGCACCTGTTGAGCAGGAGGGCCGGCTGTACTGTCTTATAGCTGACACCGATCCTCCTGCTCAACAGGTGCCTGTGCCCCCTATTTAAACTGATGGGGTGTGGGCCTGGGCACCTGTTGAGCCGGCCCTCCTTGAACTGATGGGGCATGGGCCCTGTACAGGAGGGCCGGCTGTACTGTCTTATTGCTGACACCAATCCTCCTGCTCTGCAGGTGTCCCTCAATTAAACTAATGGGGCATGGGCCCGTTACAGGAGGGCCGGCTGTACTGTCTTATTCCTGACACCAATCCTCCTGCTCAGCAGGTGCCCGGGCCCCCTATTTAAACTGATGGGGTGTGGGCCTGGGCACCTGTTGACCTGGCCCTCTTTGAACTAATGGGGCATGGGCCCCGGTACAGGATGGCCGGCTGTACTGTCTTATTGCTGATACCGATCCTCCTGCTCAGCAGGTGTCCCCCAATTAAACGAATGGGGCATGGGCCCGGTACAGGAGGACTGGCTGTACTACCTTATCAGCAGCCCTGAGGTCAGCGACCCAAAATATTAAGCCAATGGGGTCATGATAACGGAGTGATTAGGGTGTACCCATTTGAATTGATGGGGCATGTGCCCGGGCACCGGTTGAGCAGGAGGATTGGTGTCAGCAATAAGACAGTACAGCCGGCCCTCCTGCTCAATGGGTGCCCAGGCCCATGCCACATCAGTTCAAATGGGGGACCCGGGCACCTGTTGTGGAATGGGCCCGGGCACCTGTTGAGCAGGAGGGCCAGCTGTACTGTCTTATTGCTGATACCGATCCTCCTGCTCAACAGGTGCCCGGGCCCCCTATTTAGACTGATGGGGTGTGGGCCTGGGCACCTGTTGAGCTGGCCCTCCTTGAACTGATGGGGCATGGGCCCTGTACAGGAGGGCCGGCTGTACTGTCTTATTGCTGACTCCGATCCTCCTGCTCAACAGGTGCCTGGGCCCACGTCTCATCAGTTCAAATGGGGGACCCGGACACCTGTTGTGGCATGGGCCCGGGCACCTGTTGAGCAGGAGGGTCGGCTGTACTGTCTTATTGCTGACACCAATCCTCCTGCTCAACAGGTGCCCGGGCCCCTTATTTAGACTGATGGGGTGTGGGCCTGGGCACCTGTTGAGCCGGCCCTCCTTGAACTAATGGGGCATGGGCCCGGTACAGGAGGGCCGGCTGTACTGTCTTATTGCTGACACCGATCCTCCTGCTCAACAGGTGCCCGGGCCCCCTATTTAGACTGATGGGGTGTGGGCCTGGGCACCTGTTGAGCCGGCCCTCCTTGAACTAATGGGGCATGGGCCCGGTACAGGAGGGCCGGCTGTACTGTCTTATTGCTGGCACCGATCCTCCTGCTCAGCAGGTGTCCCCCGATTAAACGAATGGGGCATGGGCCCGTTACAGGAGGGCTGGCTGTACTACCTTATCAGCAGCCCTGAGGTCAGCGACCCAAAATATTAAGCCAATGGGGTCATGATAACGGAGTGATTAGGGTGTACCCATTTGAATTGATGGGGCATGGGCCCAGGCACCGGTTGAGCAGGAGGATTGGTGTCAGCAATAAGAAAGTACAGCCGACCCTTCTGCTCAATGGGTGCCCAGGCCCATGCCACATCAGTTCAAATGGGGGACCCGGGCACCTGTTGTGGCGTGGGCCCGGGCACCTGTTGAGCAGGAGGGCCGGCTGTACTGTCTTATTGCTGACACCGATCCTCCTGCTCAACAGGTGCCCGGGCCCCCTATTTAGACTGATGGGGTGTGGGCCTGGGCACCTGTTGAGCCGGCCCTCCTTGAACTGATGGGGCATGGGCCCGGTACAGGAGGGCCGGCTGTACTGTCTTATTGCTGACACCGATCCTCCTGCTCAACAGGTGCCCGGGCCCCCTATTTAGACTGATGGGGTGTGGGCCTGGGCACCTGTTGAGCCGGCCCTCCTTGAACTAATGGGGCATGGGCCCGGTACAGGAGGGTCGGCTGTACTGTCTTATTGCTGACACCAATCCTCCTGCTCAGCAGGTGTCCCCCAATTAAACGAATAGGGCATGGGCCCGTTACAGGAGGGCTGGCTGTACTACCTTATCAGCAGCCCTGAGGTCAGTGACCCAAAATATTAAGCCAATGGGGTCATGCTAACGGCCAGGGGACAAGCATTTTCAGAAGCGGTGATCCATATTTTTCCCACGATAAGCTAAATATGATTTTTATTTTTTTTTTTTACTCCGTCTACACCGAAGCACTTTTTGCGAGAGCTACAGCAAAAGAAAACACTAAAGATGACCTTCGTTTCAACCCAAAGCATAATAAATACACAATTGCTAGCATTGTACATAAATTTAAATTGTAAACCCGTGGATAAGCATTTCCGCTACTAAGCAGCCTTTTAAAAAGCGACTATTTTTACATGGTGGAGAAAATCAGAAATTTTACACACCCTACTAAAAATGTCTTTTTTTTTTTGTAATTAGTGTCTTGTGCTTAAGTTAAGCCATTACTTGATTGGCTCATTGTCGTGCCTTAAATAATAACACAAATTCGATTATTTTTTTTTTTATCTGAAGCCTATTTAAAAAGCACGGTAGATATCCACCAAAGGTCATAGAGGAGACAGGCCTTGACATAAAAAAAATAAAAAAATAATAAAAAAAAAAGCTACATTTTTTTTTTTTTTTAGTTTAATGCACCTCTACTCCTCCAGCCGCCATGCATGCAATAATAAATTTAGCTAAACAAGCAAAATAGGCCTGCTGGTTGGTTGGTTTTCTAGATAGCATCTACATATTTTTGAAAACGAACAACCTTCTAATAGAAATGAATAAGCTACTCAAGCATAAAGTTGCAGTGGAAGATATGCTTGTTCTGATTGGAAAGGGCATCTGCTATCTAGCGTATTGATAATACTTTTCAAATTTCATCTGCTTTTGTTTGCGTTCTGCGTCGTCTGTTTAAACACACTGGGAATAATAATGAATCCCAGCATTATCTACGCTTTTTTTTTTCTTTTTTTTTTTTTTTCAAGGCCGAAACATATAACTTTATCACAGAAATAATTAAAATTCTTTGGCACCGTGGTACTATTTCCATTAAACGTTATCAGCTGCTAACAATAAACTAACGCAAGTCCAAGGCTGGCCTGTATGTTGGTTTTAGAAAATAAAATAATAAAATAAAGAAAAAAAAAAAGTGTCCCTTTTGTTTATAAAAAAAAAAAAAAAAGAAGAAAAAGTTCCTGTCTTCGCAGGGTCAATTTATTCCTTTTTTTTCTTGTTTAAAAATTAACATAACGGATGAAGATTACTAAATTCCTATCGAGATTAATTTGGTTGAATATAAAAGTTGTTTTATAAGAATGTACGCTATTCATAGAGAATCTTGATTCATATTTAAAATATAATAGACTAAAGATGAGCATTTTTTTTTCTTCTTCTTTTTTTTTTTTTAACAGATGGATGTTTGTTTCAATAATCGCCATCAATAGTCTATGATGGCATGATCCCGCTACAGTTGGTTTTAGAAAATAAAATAATAATAAAAAAGAAATACAAAAAAAAAGTGTCCCTTTGTTTAAAAAAAAAAAAAAAAAAAGTTCCTGTCTTCGCAGGGTCAATTTATTCCTTTTTTTTTTTTTCTTGTTTAAAAATTAACATAATGGATGAAGATTACAAAATTCCTATCGAGATGAATTGTACTGTTTGGCTGAATATAAAAGTTGTTTTATAAGAATGTACGCTATTCATAGAGAATCTTGATTTATATTAAAAAAAATAATAGACCAAAGATTTTTTTTCTTCTTCTTTTTTTTTTTTTTTTAACAGATGGATGTTTGTTTCAATAAAAAAAAAAGAAAAACAAAAGCGGAAAAAAAATAAAAAATATTTGAGAGAAGCGTTTATAAAAGGCTGTTCTCAGTTCCTCTTTTTTTTTCCATAAATGAATTGTTGGCCTGTATGTTGGTTTTAGAAAATAAAATAATAATAAAAAATAAAATAAAATAAAAGTTTCCCTTTGTTTAAAAAAAATAAAAGAAGAAAAAGTTCCTTAGGTGGATTCAGGTACAGTTACGCCGGGGTATCAGTAGATACGCCGTTGTAACTCTGAATCTACGCTGTCGTAAATTTAAAAATATTCTGGAAACCAGATACGCTTAAATTAGGCTAAGATACGAGCGGCGTAAGTCTCCTACGCCGTCGTATCTTAGGGTGCATATTTACGCTGGTCGCTAGGTGGCGCTTCCGTTGAGTTTGGCGTAGAATATGCAAATTACTAGATACGCTGATTCACGAAAGTACGCGCGCCCGTTGCAATTAGTTACGCCGTTTACGTTAGAGATACGCCGGCGTAAAGATAAAGCTGGTCTCTAGGTGGCGCATCCCATGCAAAATATGGACGTCGGAACAAGCATATCTTTTTACGTGGTTTGCGTAAGTCGTACGCGATTAGGGCTGTGCGTAAATTCCGTTCACATCACAGGCATTGAGCCGACGTATCTTTGGGCGTAAATACGATGTGATACTGAGCATGCGCACATGCGCCGTTCGTTCGGCCATGCATCTACATGGGGACAAGCCTCATTTAAATACAACACGCCCCCTACAGCCTACTTTGAATTAGGCGCGCTTATGCCGGCCCATTTACGCTACGCCGCCGTAACTTAGGAGGCAAGTGCTTTGTGAATACAGCACTTGCCTCTCTAAGTTGCGGCGGCGTAGCGTAAATACGGTACGCTACGCCCGCGCCACGTAGATCGGCCGTACGTGAATCTAGGCCCCTGTCTTCGCAGGGTCAATTTATTCCTTTTTTTTTTTTCTTGTTTTAAAATTAACATAACGGATGAAGATTACTAAATTCCTATCGAGATGAATTGTACTGTTTGGTTGAATATAAAAGTTGTTTTATAAGAATATACGCTATTCATAGAGAATCTTGATTCATATTAAAAAAAATAATAGACCAAAGATGAGCTTTTTTTTTTTAACAGATGGACGTTTGTTTCAATAAAAAAAAAAGAAAAACAAAAGCGGAAAAAAATAAAAAATATTTGAGAGAAGCGTTTAGAAAAGGCTGTTCTCAGTTCCATTTTTTTTTTTCCATAAATGAAATGTTTGTCATCGACAACATTCACATTTTTATTTTATTTTTTTCAAATCCTTCCTTTGTAGACGTCTCTTCCCATTGTTATTCTAAATGAGTATCTTTGGTGTCAAATATGTTTAATTTAATACGTTGATTACTACTTCTAAATAATCCTTAGCTATTTAAGAAATCACCAGTGCTGATGATTAATAATTTCAAGCTGCAATGAATAATTTGCTCACTTAAAGAAAAAAAAAAAATAAAAAGAAAGAAAAAGAAACAAAAGTAAAAAAATAAATAAAAAAAAATTAACATAGGTCTTAGAATTTCGCATCTGGATGTCTTTTGTACTAACTTTTTTTTTCTGCTCTAAGAACATCTGCTAAGTTACGTTGAGGCAAAAGAAAGAAAAACCATTAAAGCGTATGAAAGTCTTTTTAAAACGCACCTTTCGGTAAGCTTACAGATGGGCAGTCTAATGATAGGAGGCTGCCAAAATATTTTCTTATCCCAAATCAGTCATTTTCATTATAAATGATGCTTTGATAATAATACAGATATTTTGTTTAACGCTCAATGAGCCAATGGAGTCATAAGCGTCAAGTAGCGAAGTATTCCCCATAGGCCTTCAGCTTGATAGAAGCCATGCAGTTGGATGGAACGCGTTAGCAGCCATTTTTAAAAGCTTGAAGAGTTTGTAAGAATGAAAGTGACGGGCGCATTGTGTGACAGCGCCATTCCTGGGGGTGGCCTGCAAGGGGTACTGGGCTCTACTGTTTTTCATCTTGGAGTCCCACTAACGCCCACTAACACACAGCTCCTTTCTCTATCTGCAACGTAGAGAGCGTCCTGACTCTCCTGTAGTCCAAGGGAGGGGGCGAGCACCACACTCCACACCAGGGAGAAAGCCTTGCATTACTGTGTGGAGTTACAGACAGAAGAACAGGAAGTGAGGATTTCTCAGAAGAAATAAGGTCATTTAAAAGCAAAATTGAAGGATGAGGTAAGTGAAGGAGGACTGCACTAAGGTAAAGGAAGCTATTTATGGGGAAAAAATGGTACCTTTACATCCCCTTTAACCACTTAAAGGGGTGTTCCGGGGGAATTTTTTTTTTTTAAAGCCAGCAGCTACACATATTGCAGCTGCTGGCTTTTAATAAATAGAGACTTATCTGTCCTGCAGTTCCTTGATGTCGGCGCCGCAGCTGATGTTTCCCATCAGCTGTTGGGTGCTGCCGTCGCCATTGCGGGTAAGGGAAGCCGCCAGTGTAGCCTTTCGGCTTCACGCAGGGAACCCTACTGCGCATTGCGCGAGGCCCGCTCCTCTCTCCTAATAGCCCAGCGGCAAGGGGAGGAGGAGGAGGGAGCCCCACGGTGACGTCACGGCCGCGGCTGGACTCCCGGGACCTGTGGTTTCAGCCAATCAGGTGACAGGTAACAGACCCAAGCACCTGATTGGCTGAAACCACAGGTTCCGGGAGTCCGGCCGCGACGTCACCGTGGGGCTCTCTCCTTCTCCTCCCCTTGCCGCCGGGCTAATAGGAGTGAGGAGTGGGCCTCGCGCAATGCGCAGTAGGGTTCCCTGACAATCAGGTGACAGGTAACAGACCTGAGCACCTGATTGGCGGAGAGGCGGTTCAGTGTTAGGAAAGCGAATATTCATTCAGCTGAGTGAACTGCAAGCGCCAAGCATGGCGCTCGCAGGTCACCGTTTGTGACGCCTATTAGATTCACGTAATGAATCTATCCATAGAGGGGGTGGCTGGAGAGAGGGGGCGGCGCCGTGCGCTCTTAATGCACGAGTGTACAAGTACGCAGTACATACGACGTTCCTAGGAGAAGTGCAGAGTCCCTTGGTCCATTCATTCATCTGTATCTGTAGACCATCAACAAGGAAAAGGAATAGATGAGGCAACTGGATGGATGGATGGCTGAACCGGAGAAAGGAACCGAGACGGAAACCTCTGCATCTCCCGCAGAAGATCTGGGTAGGATCACTCCAATGTAGAAGAAAACAAACAGCAGGGCGCTGAGGTCAGTATCAAATAAAAAAACATTTTATTAAAGTTAGCAGCACACTTAAGGCTCATACACACGGTAGGACATCCAACAAAATTTCCCTTGGATTTTTGTCTTAATTGATTTGTCCGATCACACCCATAGCATACACACGCTCGGACTTTTCTGCAAACTTTTCTAACACTTTCCCAACATCACGTGGTTTTACTTGCTCTTTACCGCCACCCTTTGGTTAACTTCTGCTATTGTTGGTTGAGTTTAACATTGGTTCTGAGCATGCGCATTTGTACTTTTTCCAAAAGTCCGATGGTTTGCTGTACACACGGTCGCACTTTGCACAATCGGACTTTTCGGAACAGAAAGTTGGTCCGTTCACAGACCCAACTTTTTGTCCGATTGAAGCCAAAAAAGTTGGTCCGATGGAACGTACACACGGTCGGACAAATACGAAAAGTGCCGGATTTTGAAGTTGGTTGGGCAAAAGTCCGACCGTGTGTACGGGGCTTTAGATTGAAGTTAGCATGGAACAGCATGGATAGGGAACACCTGAGACCAAGCAGCTGTGATCAGTGTGAGGCTGTAGGCATCACCAAGCAAACAGAGACCGAAGATAACAGGGTGCCAGCCATCTCAAAGTTTGGATATTAGTGGCGGCATTCTAAGCTGCACACAAGGATGACAGCTATCAAAATGCCTGGTGGATGTTGGGAGAGGGGGTGTGCATGACGCGTTTCCAGGGACTTTGTCCACTTTTCTCAAATGCATGTGTACAGTGAACAGTGTTATAAAAATGCACTGATTACGGTAAAAATTACCATGGCAGTGAAGGGGTTAACCACTAGGTGGCGCTGCAGGGGTTAAGTCAGTACTAGGGAGTGATTCTTACAGTTAGGGGGCGTGGCTACACATGACACGTCACTGATGACCGTTCCCGATCAAGGGGAACAGCCATCATTACAAAGGCATCCCCCTGTTCTGCCTTTGCCGACCGCAATCGCGGGCCATCGCATTCCCGGCACCCGCGAGCACGTTCACGAGGCACGCGGCGGGCGCACGCGTGCCCGCTGGGCGGCAAATTTAAAGGGACATACAGGTACTCTAATGTGCCTGCCCGTGCCATTGTGTCGACGTGCATCTGCGTGCGGCGGTCGGCAAGTGGTTAAAGCATTGAAAATGTATAAGTGACTGGTGCCCAAATTCTGTTCTAACTTCCCATTATATCCATGGACTCTGGGGTGAATGTGAGCTCGCTCCCTGCCTATGGAGGTACCTCCTTGCTCCCAGTAGACCCAGGGGGGCGCTACACATGCATTGCATGTGTAGCGCTACCCCCTCAGGAGCCGCTGGTTAGATTTGGGATCGGCATAATTATGTTACCTCTGTGATGTGTCTAGGGATGATGATGATGGTGGAAAGCAATAACGGAATGTCCAGATAGCAGGGTGAAGTTTTCTGTGCTTTATTACTGGTCCAACATGACCAACAGTCAAACTGAGGTAGATAGAAGCAGGTTGGAGAACTTGCAGATTCAGGCCTATGGATAAACAGAAGCAGTCCTGCTTCCAATAGCAACTTTTACTTCGTCGCCACTTCAGCCGAAGTGGGTAAAGTGCCCCTGGACAGGTCCCTCTCACAGGCCTGGCAGCCAGAGCGCCACTTAGAACTTCTGGAAGGAACAAGTCTCTGCCACCGACTTGGCTCTATTAGAATTAGGATTAGTGATGAGACCTCTGCCACAGGCCTAGTACTCAAGAACATAAATGGTAGAGCGGATCCTCCCAGTCAATAATTTGTCCATGTGCATGCCTCACTGTGTCCATGCCTCACTGTGCCCATGCCTCACTGTGTCCATGCCTCACTGTGCCCATGCCTCACTGTGCCCATGCCTCACTGTGCCTATGCCTCACTGTGTCCGTTCCTCACTGTGTCCATGCCTCACTGTGTCCATGCCTCACTGTGCCCATGCCTTACTATGCCCATGCCTCACTGTGTCCATGCCTCACTGTGCCCATGCCTCACTATGCCCATGCCTCACTGTGTCCATGACTAGACTGACGTTTAACATGGAAGTCTAAGGAAGGGGTGTCTGGATTTGAAAAATCAGTGCTCCCCAGACAAAAAACGTTGTATACCCGTAGAGGAGAAATGGAGCTACATATGTGCCAAGTTCTGGGTCCAGGGGACCTACGACCGGCTGGTACCGGGTCCCCAAATTCACCGGAGAAATTACCATTTAACATGAGAGTCTATGGAAGGGGTGCCCTGCTTTGAAAAATCGGTGCTCCCCGGCTGTAGGTCCCCCGGACAACAAACTTTGAGTGGGGCTACATGTGTGCTGGCCGGTACCGGGTCCCCAAAGTCCGGGAGATCAGGCGCAAAAAGGTGACTCGAGTATAAGCCGAGGGGGGCATTTTCAGCAAAAATGTGCTGAAAAACTCGGCTTATTTTATATTTTATTGGGATTTTATGTGATAGACCACAGGATAGCTCAGGGATGGCAGCAGGCAGGTGTGAGTGAATCGGCATGCACAGTGAGGAGAAGACTTTTGGGGGACGGCCTGGTGTCAAGAAGGGCAGCAAAGAAGCCACTTCTCTCAGGGAAAACATCCGGGACAGACTGATATTCTACAAAAGGTACAGGGATTGGACTGCTGAGGACTGGGGGGGGGGGGGGTAAAGTAATGTTCTCTAATGAATCCCCTTTCCAATTGTTTGGGACACCCTGAAAAAAAACCTTGTCAGGGGAAGAAAAGGTGAACACTACTATCAGTCCTGTGTCATGCCAACAGTAAAGCATCCTGAGACCATTCATGTGTGGGGTTGGCCAAGGGAGTGGGGGGCTCACAATCTTGCCTAAGAACACCGCCTTGATAAGGAATGGTACAAAAACATCTTCTGAGAGCAACTTCTCCCAACCATCCAAGACCAGTTTGGTGAGGACCAATGCCTTTTCCAGCATGATGGAGCACCTTGCCATAAGGAAAAAGTGATAACTAAGTGGCTTAGGGAACAAAACTTGGACAATTTTTGTCCATGGCCAGCTAACTCCCCAGACCTTAATCCCATTGAGAACTTGGAGGCCCGGATTCACAAAGCACTTACGCCGACGTATCTCGAGATACGCCGCGTAAGTGTAAATATGCACCGTCGTATCTATGCGCCGTGCCCATAAAATAAGATAGGCCTGAAAATAGGCTTCATCCCACCGACGTAACTTTCCAACGCCGGCGTATGGTGGGCGCACATTTACGCTGGCCGCAAGTGGCGCTCGAACTGATTCCCTATTCAAATATGGTAATGAGGGAGATACGTCGATTCACGAACGTACTTGCGCCCGGCGCATAATATACGCGGTTTGCGTAAGTCGCACGTCCGGCGTAAAGTTATTCCCCATACATGTATTTTACGTAGTACGTGAATAGGGATGGGCGTAGGTTACGTTCACGTCGTAGGCAGCAGGGGTCAAGTCCTGGGGAAAAAAGTGTGGGAACTTCCACCCAAGATCCAACCCCCCACCAAAAAAAAAAATGATACGCTCATATGTATAATTACTAAACCGCATGTTTAGTAAACAGCAAGTTCTTTCTAAATCCAGCGATAACTCGCGGCAGACCTCCGCAATGTCTCCTGGGAACAATGACAAAAGCTCCCAGGAGACATTGTGGCATCGAGGAAGTGACGGAATACCCGCACACTACCCAATTAATCCATATACAGGAAGCGGGCAGTAACATAAAGGATTACTAAGGTTGGCCTGCCCCTGACAGTGGCTCGAGCTGGACATTGCCGCTTAGTGAAGGATTGGCTCGGGCAGCTCGGCTGCTCTAGTCCTGCAAAGGGAACTGAGTTCCTGCTGTGAAAAAAGTGCAGGAACTCCGTTCCCAAGCGTTCCCGCAGGACTTGAGCCCTGGTGGGCAGTGATCCGTCCTTTCTTAGGGAGTAGTTCCGACGTGATTCTGAGCATGCGCACTGGGATACATCCACGGGACGGCGCATGCGCCGTTTGTTTTAAGTACTTGTATGGCACTCGGCCCATCGTTTGCATGGGGTCACGCCTCATTAGCATGGCTCACGCCCACTTCCACCTACGACGGCTTACGCCGAGGGAGCCCAGCGCAGTTTGGGAGGCAAGTGCTTTGTGAATTCTGTGCTTGCCTCTCTGCGCGACGTCGGCATAAATATGCGCCAATGTATGTGAATCCGGGCCGTAGTCAATTCTCAAGAGGCGGATGAACAAAAAAAAAACACCACGCATTCTGACAAACTCCAAGCATGATGTAAGAATGGGCGGCCAGTATGTGGCCCAGAAGTTGATTGACAGCATGCCGGGGGGAATTGCAGAGGTCTTAAAAAAGAAGGGTCAACACTGCAAA
The DNA here is from genome assembly GCF_905171775.1 of Rana temporaria. Classification (NCBI taxonomy): domain Eukaryota; kingdom Metazoa; phylum Chordata; class Amphibia; order Anura; family Ranidae; genus Rana; species Rana temporaria. Next base: position 153,911,008 of record NC_053499.1, on the reverse strand, counting down.
TATTGACTCTTTGTATAAACTTCATGTCATTGTTAATAAAAGCCTTTCACATTTATGAAATGCTTGTAATTATACTTCAGTATGCCATAGTAACATCTGACAAGAAGATCAAAAAACACTGAAGCAGCAGATTTTGTGAAAATGTATATTTGTGTCATTCTCAAAACTTTTGGCCACGGCTGTACATACTGAACTCCAGGGAGAATATAGGCAAACACTAGACACCTAGGAATGTATAGTCAGCCTCAGGCCCCGTACACACGTCCGAGAAACTCGACGGGCAAAACACATCGTTTTGCTCGTCGAGTTCCTTGTGAAGCCGCCGAGGGACTTGGCGAGCCAAGTTTCCCCATTGACTAACGAGGAAATAGAGAACATGTTCTCTATTTGGCTCGACGAGTTCCTCATCGGTTTCCTCGGCCAAAAGTGTATACACGGCCGGGTTTCTCGGCAGAATACGGCTCCGATCGAGTTTCTGGCTGAATTCTGCCGAGAAATTCAGTCGTGTGTACGGGGCCTCAGAGCTATAGACCAGAGAGTATATGGGCAGCATATAGCAGCAAGACCAGACCTTGGGTACTACATGCAGAGGCGGCTCCAGGCTTTGTGAGGCCTTAGGGAAAACTTGACATGGGGCCCCACTCACACCCAAGATGGGAGAAATAATTCAAGGACAAGAGCCTCTTCCCCACAACCCTGGCCGGTGGTTGTAGGGGTCTGCAGGCAGGGGGCTTATCGGAATCTGAAAGCCTCCTTTAACAAGGTGGCCCCCAGATCCTGCTCTTTAATAACCAAGGGGCGGGGGCCACCCGGTGATGTCACCTGCTGAACCCGCCCCCTTGTGACGTCATTGACCGCCTAATTAAAGTGGAGGTTCACCCAAAAAAATCAATTTTTAACATTAGATTGAAGCTAATTACGGGAAGCAGAATCGGGTGATGTTCTCCACCTCTTCCGGGTATGGGCTGCGGGACTGGGCGTTTCTATTTGATTGACAGCCTTCCGACCGTCGCATACATCGCGTCACGATTTTCCGAAAGTAGTCGAACGTCGGTGAGCAGGCACCGTATAGAGCCGCACCGACGTTCGGCTTCTTTCGGCTACTCGTGACACGGATGTATGCGACCGTCGGAAGCCTGTCAATCAAATAGGAACGCCCAGTCCCGAAGACCATACCCGGAAGCGGTGGAGAACATCTATCTCTAAAACGGTAAGTACTGCATTGATTTTAAAAAAAAACACCCGATTCTGCTTCCTGTAATTAGCCTCAATCTAATGTTAATTTTTTTTTTTTTTCGGGTGAACCCCCGCTTTAAAGAGCCGCCTCTGACTACATAAATATAAAGAAAGTGTACAGTAGTTAGTAGGCCAGGTTAGGTATTACTCTTGATATGATTTTTTTTTTTATGAAAATGGTGGCCATGTGCAACATCTCCCCAATTTTTTTTTTTTTTCTTCTGTACATGACTTTCCCTAACAAACCATTTTCTCCCGTTCAGAAACGGACATGTTTCCTCTTAAACTTTCAGGACAACCATTAAAATAAATGTTTTTGCAGCTCCAAAGCCATCGGACATAATTTATAGAGCCTTCTAAGGTCAAATCACTTTCTATATTACCTCCCCGTCCTACCTATCGGCAGTGGCATGAGTTACTCCGACGTCCCGAAAATAAAAATGAAATTGTAGTGGGGACATTTAACTCAATTTAATTAAAATAAAGAGATTCTTGGCTTGATCCGGGCCGCGTATTTGTATTCCTCCCCCCCCCCCCCCCCCCCACACACTCTTCTTCTATTTGTTAATACATTGACATATGTGCTATTTTTTAAATGTAGCTGTGAGTGCTCTTTCTGTCAATGCCATAGATTTTTTAATAGACTGAGAAAATGCATTCCATTTCTTCTTATTTTCCTCCCAATACATCATTCGGTTCTGCTTTTTTGCCTGCATGAAATTCATTTCGTAATGGAAATATTTGTTTTGTAAATCAAATATGTATTATGCACAAAATGCAAAGTACAAATTAAATTATGTTAATGAAATGAAAGAGATATGAAATGCATATTTCATGGACAAAACATAACCTCGCGACGCAAAAAAAAAAAAAAAAAAAAAATATATAAAAAAAAAAAAAAAAAAAAAAAAAAAAAAAAAAAAAAATTCTCGATAAAATCTTTAAATACAATCTGGAAGCCCTGACAGACGTATTGTTAAAAGGCGGCGGCAGCGCCTCATTTAAATAGCTCTGCCTTTAATATCTCTTGCTTAGGCCGCGTTCGCGTTGTAAATAACATTTCGGGATGAAAACGCAATAATGAAATACTGTCTTTAATAGTTTGCCATTGATGTCAGCATAAAATTTGTAGTGGTTGAATATTGGATATCGAGACCCGGCTCATATATACTGCGAGAGCTGTAAATGCATATTTAAATCACGCTGACTATTGCAAAGATGCTATAGATATTAGTTATATGCGCAGAATGTGCTGACCGCAACTTTATTTGACGTGGAGAAAAAAAAAAAAAAAAACACTGTTTTAAATTATATATTGGTTACACTTAATGAATAATAGATAGTGTGTGTGCGGGGGGGTGTTGTTTGGTAATAATACTGATGATGTATGTGGGGGGGGTTCTATGGTTTATCGTTTAACGTTAAGCGCTGGGGATGATTGAGAGCTGAGCAAATAAAGTGAGATGTACAGAGATAGACGGAGCGCAGCGACAGCAAACAGACTAGCTGTCGTCATCCAATGGCAAGCCGGCTCTTATTTTATACAGGGAAAGCAAACAGGAGACTGGTTAGTGAGTATTGTAAATAGTAATATTGGCCCAGATTCAGGTAGATCCGTGCAATATTTGCGTGGGCAAAGGGCAACGATTTTTGCTCTGCGCCCACGCAAATATTTCGATTTGCCCGCGATTCACGGAGCAGTAGCTCCGTAAATTGCGCGGGCGCTATGCTAATTAGCCCGGCGTAAGGGCGCCTAATGTAAATGATCCCGCCGGGGGCGGGAATCATTTAAATTAGGCGCGCTCCCGCGCCGAGCGAACAGCGCATGCTCCGTCGGGAAACTTTCCCGACGTGCATTGCGGCAAATGACGTCGCAAGGACGTCATTTGCTTCTAAGTGAACGTGAATGGCGTCCAGCGCCATTCACGAATCACTTACGTAAACGACGTGAAATTTAAATTTCACGAGCGGGAAGGGCGGCTATACTTTAGCATTGGCTGCCCCTGCTATTAGCAGGAGCAACCTTGCGCTAAAGTCGCCGTACGGAAACTCCGTACCTTGCGTGCGCAGGGCCCGCGCAACTTTTGTGAATCGGTGGTAGTATGCAATTTGCATACTATACGCCGATCACAATAGCCGCGCCCCCTAGCGGACAACGCAAGAATGCAGCCTGATATATGAAGGCATAAGGAGGCTTATGTCTGTCATATCCTAGGCTGCAGTCCGCGTAGCGATGTTCCTGAATCAGGGGCATTCGCTACGCGGGAGCAAAACAGCTATTGCGTCGCGCAACCTATGGTTGCGCGGGCGCAATAGCTTCTTGAATCTGGGCCAATGTTGTAACTTTTTATTTCGTTTTAAATCAATTCAGTTAAAACTCCCACCCAATTCCTTTTTGAGGTCCTTTTTGTGCTTGTCCGCCCCCCCCCCCCCCAGCCTCCTGAAAGGTGGTGTCCTGTCCATACAGGGGGGCAGGGGGGGGGCATATGACGTCCAGCGCGACGTCCATTCGTCCTATTGTAGGTTGCAATATTTCGGATTGCCGCTAGGTGGCAATAGAATATGTAAATGAGGAGATACGCCGATTCACGAACGTAGAATATGTAAATGAGGAGATACGCCGATTCACGAACATACGCCCGGCCGACGCAGTACTTTTATGCCGTTTACGGAAGAGATAGGGCGCTTAAAGTTAGAGCTAGGCCCTAGTGGAATAGTAATGTCAAGTATGGCCGCTGTTCCCGCGTCGAAATTAGAATTTTTTTACGTCGTTTGCGTAAGTCGTCCGCGAATATCGATTTACGTCGTTTACATCCACGTCGAAATCAATAGGCCCGTACGGCGTACTTAGCCGCAATGCACAATGGGAAATGTAGGCGCCCGGCGCATTCACAGATAAAAAAAACGTAAAAAACGTAAGGTCAAGCACAATTAGCATACAACATGCCCCCCTAACACACATTTGAATTTGGCGCCCTTACGCCCGCCCGCTTTAGGCTACGCGGCCGTAACATAGCAGGCAAGTGCATTGAGAATCATGTACTTGCCTAGCTAACTTACGGCGGCGTAGCCTAAACACGCTAAGCTACGCCGCCGCAAGTTTAGGCTATTGTGTGTGAATCTACCTAATTGACTTTACGTCAGCTCTCATCCAGTACCCTAGATGGCGGAGAAATAGAGGTAACATGCCGCCCAAAATAAACCAGCAGCTCCTTCGGGGGTAGTGCTACACAATAAAGAAATATTGAAAGTAAAATAAAAAAGGAGCAAAAAATTGTTTTAATAAATAGGGACCCAGCAGGATGACCAGTATATCAGCGGCTGGTGAACTGGCCATACTGGGCCATATCTCAGCCAACAAATGGGTAAGGTCTCCCTCAGCCGCCGCCGCACATGACGAATGTCTCTATGAAAATAAGAGCCAGTCAGCCGGTAGGCCACGTCCCCTGACTGAGTAGCAATGTAAAATTTTCATGTTTTCCCGGATGGTCCCCTTAGGGGTCATCTGTCATGACGTGACACGGCCACCGACGTTTCGCGACACTAATCTAAAAAATCGACGCCGTCAAGAGCCGAAAAACCGGCCTCCTAAATAGGCCGCCCCAGCAAAATCCATTACGCCTCGCTATCCGCGTTTATTAAACTTTTATTTTAAGTCGAAAATCCTCCTTCTGATAGCCCAGGCCCTCGCCCGATGCATTTCTTTTTTTTCTGAGCGGTTAAATCACTCGTCTCCCAATCTGCTCTAGGTACTTTCTTATTTATAAAGTGGGGAATGAGCATCTTTGCGCCCAGAGGCAACTGCACAAAACAATCACGATAAATGGATTATTAATTTTAATTTGCGCTTCTTATTACTGATCCGGGAACATTATATTACTTCTCCGGCATTTCAATATAATTTATATCTTTAAAAAAAAAAAGAAAAAAAGTGTCGAGTTATAATTAACATTTATTTGAATTTAACGGGTCATGTTTCAATATCTTTTAGCAAGCCTAATAATTTGGCGCAGGAATGAAAAAAAAAAAAAAAATGGCATTCCGACATATGTCCAGCTGAAATAGAATCGTGGAAATATGTCAATCTGAACAAATGGAGAGAGAGAGAGAGAGAGCCAGCCTGGCCGGAGCGGGGCGAGAGGGAATAGAAGGAGTCGGTTGGCAGGGCGAGGAGATAAAGTGATATGATAGACATGTGACATGTATGCCACCACGTCAAGGACAGCCAATGTCACGCGGAGAGACTGGAGAACAAGCTGCAGATGGCAAAGCCATCCGAACAGGCTATGGCCTTATTTTGGGACTGGTGTGTGGGTGCGCACTCCGAGATTCTTTCTCCGAATTATAAGGCAATTATTCATTATAGAAAACCAGGACTTTTCTTCAGAGGGAACGAGGGGGGGAACGTAGTTCAGGCACCACTAGGGGTGCTGGGATTAGGGTTGCCACCTGTCCAGGATTCACCCAGACAGTTCGGATTTGGAATCACGTGTACGGGTTTCAGACTGCCTGAAACCGGACACGTTATTCAGACTGGACTATGGCTTCCCGGCGGAGTTGCTGGCTGCAGTTGTCTAAGCTGAGAGTGTCTGTTAGGCCCCTTTCACACGGGGCGGATCAGTAATGACCCGTCCCGTGAACTTCCGCTTGCTCAGCGGGGATCGCGCCGTTGATCCCCGCTGAGCCGGCGGATGACAGGGCAGACACTGTGCAGGGACCGCCCTGTCTTTTCTCCGCTCTCCTCTATGGGGGGATCGGATGAACACGGACCATATGTCCGTGTTCACCCGATCCGATCCGCCAGACGGATGGAAAAGTAGGTTTTTCCTCCGTCACACTTTGGTGGATCGGAGCGGGTCGGATGTCAGCGGGCATGTCACCGCTGACATCCGCGGCTCCATAGAGGAGCACGGAGCGCCCGTTCAGGTCCGCCTAAAAAACTGGCAGGTGGACCTGAACGGGCCGCCTGTGTGAAAGAGCCCTTACTTCTCTGAGCTGGCCGCTCAGCTGTCGGCTAATTGCCAGCCCCTATCTCTCCACAGTGACTCACCTGTTGATGATCCTGCTCGTTAGTCCTGCCTATTTAAGGTCTCTTTCACACGGGGCGGATCAGTGATGATCTGCCCCATGAACCTCCGCTTGCTCAGTGGGGATCGCTCCGTTGATCCCCGCTAAGCTGCCGGATGACCGCCCTGTCTTTTCTCCGCTCTCCTCTATGGGGGGATCGGATGTGTTCATCGATCTGCAGACGGATGGAAAAATAGGGTTTTCCTCCGTCTGCAGAATCAAAGGATTGTGGCACCGGGTAAGATCGGGTGTCAGCGGATGTTCATCCTCTGACACCCCGCGATCTCATAGGGACCAATGTATGTCCCTTTTTCATACCTACACGGATGGATGAAAAAGCGGACATACGGTCCGCCCGTGTGAAAGAGCCCTAAGCCTTCCAGCTCAGTTGCTCTCTGCCTTCGCCTTGGTCGACATCATAGCTCCCAACTGTCCCTGATTTTGTGGGACTGTCCCTGATTTGGAGCAATGTCCCTCATTCCTCCTCATTTGTCCCTCATGTTGGTCTGATCTATACAGTTGTATATAAAATGCACTTTTTATCTATCAAAAAGTGTTTCTCAGCACTAAACCTTTCATCTGATTTCTAAATTGCTGCATTTGAAAATTCCAAAAGCCAATATAATGGAATAGTAGTGGTAAAAATAAGCACTTGTGGATTTAACCAATCTTTTTTTTTGTACAATTCTCCTTTAAGGGAGCGTGGCAAGGGGTGTGTCCTATGCCAATTTTTCGCAACGATTCAAATGTGGATTGGTCGAAAAATAATCGACCGATTCTAATCCTGTTTGAAGAATAGCTGGTTGTTAAGGAGCGGGAAGCCAGCCGCCTCATACTTAACAACCAATGACTCATCAGCTGTCAGCGGGCATCCCAATTAAGACCTGAAATGTAAACAAAACAATGCAGGTGTTCTGGCAAATTAGCCAACTTGTCAGAAACTCCAACCACCTCACGTCCAGTTTCTTTAAAGCACCAGTAGTTGTAGATTTAGACGAATTGCTGTTTGGACATAACGCCAGCAACCGAATACAGTCTGGTACAGGAAGATTTTTCTGCTTTGACACTACAGCGGCTAACAAAGACAAAGTTGTCGCCGCCTCAGAAGCGCCCATTTTGTTGGTTAGTATCGAAACAAATAAAAATCTCTGCTCATAATATCATGCAGCGGACAGTATTCGGTTGCCGGTTTAGTTTCCAAACAGAAGTTTGTTGAAGTCTCCATTTACTGCTGGTTTAAAGAAGCTGGAAGTGAGGTGGTTGGAGTTTCGGACGAGTTGGCTAATTTGACAGAACACCGGCAATAGAAAAGTCTGGGGGAAAAAAATCCACCAGGCCTCTTTGGGTCTAGTATGGTTTTTAAGGGGAACCCCATGCCGAAATAAAATAAAAAACATTGTGGGGGTCCCCCCCAAAATTCATACCAGACCCTTATCCGAGCATGCAGCCTGGCATGCCAGGAAAGGGGGAGGGACAAGCGAGCACCCCCCCCTTCCTGGACTATACAAGGCCATGTGCCCTAAACAGCGGATGACTCTGTCCCTTGTGGCGTTACCGACCGGGACATGTTGGATTGATGACATCACAAGGGGCTGGGTCATCAGGGAGTCTTCGAAGAGGCCAGAGTTTTGATTTAATTTTTTTCCGGGTCCTGTGACGTGTCCCAGAAGATTGCTGGGAGGGAGTAGCCGCCTAGGGGGAAAGGAGGAGTTGCCTAGGTGGCCGAGAAATGGAAGGAGGAAGTGGGACAGGAAGTCCATCTAAAAAGAGAGTACCCACTCCCCCCCCCCCCCCAAAAAAAAATATGTGGCATGTAAGATGTGAGGAGTGCTTAAAGAGGAGTTCGCTATGCACAAGTCAGAGTTCAATAGTAATGCAGAGTACAGAGGTTAGTTATAATATAGAGGGCAGTAGAAATGTAAAGTTAAGTAGTAATGCAGAGTGCAAGGGTTAGTAGTAATGCAGAGTTCAGTAGTAATGTAGAGTGCAGAGGTCAGTAGTAATGTAGCATGCAGGGGTAAGTAGTAATGCAGAGTTCAGTTGCAATGCAGAGCATTCATAATGCAGCTCTGATTTGAGGCCTGAAAGGTGGTAAAGGGGTCAGAAGCTGGTCACACGGTGTCCTCGGTCACGATCTACCCATCACATGCCCTCGATCGGTGGGTTACTTACCTCTGCTTTAAACTCCTACACTGTAAGAATATCTCTTCTGCTCTTCCATCTCACTCTTTTCTTTGTGGTTACAAACTGTTCTGGTTAACTACATAAATATTGACACCCTCGCTATTTTTCAGACTTCAATTATTCAAAATGGTGTCCTCCGCTGCACAAAGAATAGTAAAATGTATCAAAAAAGGTAATTAAAATATATATATTTTTTTATAAAACCAGAATCTTGGTAGAATTGACATGAAATATATTTATTATTAAAAGCAAATGTGATTGGTCGTCTCTCCCCAATCCACCTAGGATTGAGCCCGGCTCCCCCCACCTCTCTTCTGTTTACACGGCTCCCTCTAAGCTCTAAACATCTGTGTGTCTCCCCCTTCTGCTTTATTACATGCCATTTGTGCTGCGCTATAAACACATTTCCATATCCAACATCAAACAATACCTGCGACCTTTCCCGCCGTTGCTCGGGAGATAATTCAGCCTCTTTGTTGTGACAAAGTAATATCCCCGATGCCGGGTCAGCGAGACCCGCTCATCAGTGCCTGGCTTCCTACATAATTATTAAAATCACTAAGATGCTTTCTCTAACAGCTGATCAACATAAACAGGCCGAGCAATAAACACGCTGTTTTATCATTACACAAATAAGATTTATTCTGGTGTCACCCCCTCCAATGGATTCGAATATATCAAACAATCTGCTTAAGGTGAGAGCGTCACCTTCACACAACTGCCACACACAACTGCCATACACAACTGCCACACACAACTGCCACACACAACTGCCGCACACAACTGCCACACACAACTGCCATACACAACTGCCATACACAACTACCATACACAACTGCCATACACAACTGCCACACACAACTGCCACACACAACTGCCACACACAATTGCCACACACAACTGCTACACACAACTATCACACACAACTGCCACACACAACTGTCACACACAACTGCCACACACAACTGCCACACACAACTGCCATACACAACTGCCACACACAACTGCCACACACAACTATCACACACAACTGCCACACACAACTGCCACACACAACTGCTACACACAACTATCACACACAACTGCCACACACAACTGTCACACACAACTGCCACACACAACTGCCATACACAACTGCCACACACAACTGCCACATACAACTATCACACACAACTGCCACACACAACTGCCACACACAACTGCCACACACAACTGCCACACACAACTGCCACACACAACTGCCACGCACAACTGCCACGCACAACTGCCACGCACAACTGCCACACACAACTGCCATTTCTTGTGTTTGGTTAACAGTCTTTGTCTGTATTTATAGCGATGGAAGTGACTTTAGAGTGGAACCGTGTTCTTTTATTGTTTCTTTTCTAAAAGACTAAGGCCCGGATTCACAAAGCACTTACGCCGACGTATCTCCAGATACGCCGTGTAAGTGCAAATATGTGCCGTCGTATCTATGCGCCGGACTCTGAAACTAAGATACGCCTGAAAATAGGCTTCATCCGACCGACGTAACTTCTTTCTCCCCCTTTCTTTTCTTTCCTTTTTTTCTTCCCCTTTCTTCACCCCTCTTCCTTCCCCCCCCCCATTTCTTCCTTTTTTTTCTCTCTCTCTCTTTCTTACTTTCTTTCTACCCCCACCCCCATCCTCTTTCTTACTGTCGTCCCCCCCTTTAATTCTACCCCCCTTTCTTTCTTTTTCTCCTTCCTTTCCTTCCCCTCCCTTCACTTCCCATTCTTTCCACTCCTTCCTGTTCCTTCTTTTCCCTTCCCTTTCATCCTTTCCTTTCCTTCTCTTCCTTTCTTTCCTTCTTCCCTTTCCGATCCTTTCTTCCTTTCCTTTCCTTTCCTTTCCTTTCTCCTCTTTTTTCTTTCCTTCCCTTTCCTTTCCTTCTTCCCTTACTGTTCCTTTCCTTCCTTTCTTCCCTTTCTTTCATTTCCTTTCTTCCTTAATTTCCCTCCCTCCCTTCCTTTTCTTCCTTATATCTCTCTCTCCCCCCCCCCTTCCAAACAGGGATACAACCCCCAGTAAAATCCAGATGTGCTGTTTATGGATTGGTACATTGTCTCCGTTGGCTGTGCAGCTCTCTTAGGCATTAATAAATGACGATCGATAAAAGCCTGACAGGTGTTCTAATCCCTCTCTACTTTAAAACTTAAAGAACAAAAATGACTTCAGTAGTTCTAAAGGCAGAAGGTTTTTCTTTTTTTTCTTTTTACCTTAATGCATTCCCTGCATTAGGCTAAAAAATCTTCTGCATGCAGTGCAGACGGGCTGGTCTGAGTTTTTCAAAAGCTTCCTCACACAACCATCTCGAATGGTCCGAAAAAGAAAATTTCCAGTGAGAGGCGGTTGTGTAGAGGAAAATGCCTTGTTAATGTCAGAGGAGAATGGGCAGATATGGTAGAAAGGCAACAGTAACTCAAATAACCACTCGTTACATCCAAGGTATGCAGAAGACTATCTCTGAGCGCACAACACATCGAACCTTGAAGCAGATGGGCTACAGCAGCAGAAGACCACACCGGATGCCACTCCTGTCAGCTAAGAACAGGAAACTGAGGCTACAATTGGCACACAAAATTGGACAATAGGAGATTGGAAAAACGTTGCCTGGTCTGATGAGTCTCGATGTCAGCTACAACATTCAAATGATGGGCAGGGGCGGACTGACCATTCCGGCAATCGGGCACTGCCCGAGGGCCTCCATGCCACTAGGGGGCCCCATCAGGGTTGCCAGCCTCAGTAAAACAAGGGACAGTATGGAAAAATCTGTGTTTTAAAAAAAAACTCTGATAGGCTTTCTGAGTACAGCCCTCAGACTTCCGGATGCTTATCCAGGGGACGTACAGGGGGTGCGTTCCTTGGATAAGACTTACAGGCGTCTCAGCCAATCGGGTTCACCGGTTCTGGTTACCGGTAACCTGATTGGCTGAAGTGTCATTGAAGGCGGGAGAAGACATCGAGGGACGTGGAAGGAGGATGGCCGACCCAAGAAAGGTAAGTGCCGGGCGGGGGGGGGGGGGGTATTTTACAGGGCACAGCGGCATCAATTGGCACAGTGGCGACAATGGGGACAGTGGCATCAATTGGCACAGTGGCGACAATGGGGACAGTGGCATAAATTGGCACAGTGGCATCAATGGGCACAGTGGCGACAATGGGCACAGTGGCATCAATGGGCACAGTGGCGACAATGGGCACAGTGGCATCAATTGGCACAGTGGCATCAATTAAAGGGCACAGTGGTGACAATTAAAGGGCACAGTGGCGACAATTGGCACAGTGGCTGCATTTGATGGCATAGCACAGTGACTGCGTTTGATGGCATGGCACAGTGGTGACAATTAATGGGCACAGTGGCTGCGTTTGATGGTGTGGCACAGTGGCTGCGTTTGATGGCATGGCACAGTGTTGACAATTGATGGCACAGTGGCTGCGTTTGATGGCATGGCACAGTGGCTGCGTTTGATGGCATGGCACAGTGGTGACTATTGATGGCACAGTGGCTGCGTTTGATGGCATGGCACAGTGGCTGCGTTTGATGGCATGGCACAGTGCTGACAATTGATGGCACAGTGGCTGCGTTTGATGGCATGGCACAGTGGTGACAATTGATGGCACAGTGGCTGCATCTGATGGGCACAGTGAGGCTGCAATTGTTTTTTGTTTTTTTTTCGTTTGCGCCCCCCAAAAATTTTGAGCACCAGCCGCCACTGTCCGGGGGACCTACAGCCGGGGAGCACCGATTTTTCAAAGTCGGGCACCCCTTCCATAGACTCCCATGTTAAACGGTAATTTCTCTGGTAAATTTGGGGACCCGGTACCGGCCGACCGTAGGTCCCCTGGACCCCAACCTTGGCACACATATAGCCCCACTCTTCCTATACAAGTGTGGAAAGTTTGTTGTCTGGGGGACCTATGGCTGGGGAGCACTGATTTTTCAAAGCCGGGCACCCCTTCCATAGACTCCAATGTTAAACATCAGTCTAGGAATGGGCACAGTGAGGCATGGACACAGTGAGGCATGGGCACAGTGAGGCACAGTTAGGCATGGGCACAGTGAGGCATGGGCACAGTGAGGCATGGGCATAGTGAGGCATGGACACAGTGAGGCATGGGCACAGTGAGGCATGAGCACAGTTAGGCATGGGCACAGTGAGGCATTAACATGGACACAGTGAGGCAAAGTGAGGCACAGTGAGGCATGCAGATGGACACCCTAGGCTTACACTCGAGTCAATACATTTTCCCATTTTTTTGTGGTAAAATTAGGTGCCTCGGCTTATATTCGGGTCGGCTTATACTCGAGTATATACGGTATATAATATATATATATACAGGGCAGACTTGATGGACCATTTGGTCTTTTTTCTTCTGTCAATGTTCTATGTTTCTGTGTTTCTTTTGGTAACTTGAGAATACCACTCCCTTGGAATTCTCCATTGGGGTCACTAGATGCAAGAATCCAGATATGGGGGGGGGGGGGGGGGGGGTTTCAAGCCTCTAGTGGCCACCCAAAACCCAACTTCATTTCGGGTGGTGCCTCTCTTTAAGCAGCTGCCTATAGCGACCAGCGTTCACCGAGAGGGTGAAAAGAACCCCCCAATGTCATCGATGGTCATGGCGTTTTCGCCTCGCTGCTCCCAGCGCGCCCTCCTACTCTCAGCTTGAGTGGAATTAAACACCTGGGCTTATCAGATGACTAAACATCCCCTCTAATTACTGAGCCGCGATGACCTCATCTCTATTTGGTCACTTGGGTATAATTAAGGATACACTTAGCAACGTGGCAATGAGGTACTTCCTTCTTCCAGCAGGAACAGAAGAAAAGCTTCATCACACATCAAGGACTTTCATGGAGTCCTTGGATCAGCGAGAAGGTGGAGTGCGAGAAAAGGCCTGGCGTGCTCTTAAAGTGAACCCGCTGGATTGAAATTTGGAGGCGGTTGTGTTTTTACTGCCCCCCCCAAATGCAACGTGTAAACCTAGCCCTACATTAATCTAATTATTTATATCTCACATCTGGAGGGCTCAGTGGCGGTGCGTCCATAAAGGGTGCAGGAGCGGTGCCCCTTCTCTCCTGGCACAGCTCTACCATCACAGATAGATTGATGTATTGCATGAATCTATCTATGGTCGCTGCTGACACCCCCTATTCAGGTGCCCGGCCCATTTTCTGGTGTCGGGCACCTGAATTTCACCGGCAGGAGTGTTTTTTGGAAGCACCTGATTAGAGCAGTTATCAGCGGGCGCCATGCTGGGCGTTTGCTGTTCACTCAGCTGTGTGTTAGCAAAGCGAAAAAAACTGTCCCCATCCGAGTGCTCCTTACATCAACTGTCCCCAGCAGAGTGCCCCCTTACATCAACTGTCCCCATCAGAGTGCTCCTTACCATGGGCGTCCGCTCCATAGGGCAAGGGGGGGCAATTGACCCCCCCCTGGAAAATCAAGAAGGTGTTGAAGAGTCTCGCAGCCACGGGCTGTCTGAGCGGTCCCGGGCCGGATGTCACACAGGCACAGCAAGCAGAGTGAAGCCGCCTCCCCTCCAGTGTTTATGTGTACACAGGGGGAGGGAACCTGCTGTGCCTGTGCCGCGCTGATGGCTGATCTGAGGTACTGAATGGGATGAGGGGAGGGGGGTCCGTGTGTGCTGAAGGGGGGATTTGTGCTGAATGGGGGGTCCATCTGTGCTGAAGGGGGGGGGGAAATCTGTGCTGAAGGGGGTCCATCTGTGCTGAAGGGGGTCCATCTGTGCTGAAGGGGGGTCTGTGCTGAATGGAGGCGTCTGTGTGGAATGGAGGTGTCTGTGCAGAATGGGGGGGTCTGTGCTGAAGGGGGGCTCCATCTGTGCTGAAAGGGTCTGTACATTCTCTAGGCTTTATTTATATGGGCATGGAGTGAACCTGAATTATTTCAAAAGCTATTTCACACTGCCAGCTGGCCACGTTATCGGTAAAGCAGCGGACGCCCATGCTCCTTACATCAACTGTCCCCAGCAGAGTGCCCGTTTACATCAACTGTCCCCATCAGAGTGCTCCCTTACATCAACTGTCCCCATCAGAGTGCCCCCTTACACCAACTGTCCCCATCAGAGTGATCCTTATATCAACTGTCCCCATCAGAGTCCCCCCTTACATTAACAGTCCCCAGCAGAGCCCCTCTTACTTCAACTGTTCCTATCAGAGTGCCTCATTACATCAACTGTCCCCTTAAGACTCCTCCCTCACATTAAGTGTACCCATCAGAATACAGTCGTAAAACAATTGGCCCAATCAGACTGGCTCACTGATCCATGAATGTACTCTCAGAGACCTGAGGGGGGGTGCATCTAAATTCTGGGGGGACCTTAGCCCACATCTCCCCCCCCTCCAAACCAGGGGCTGCTGTGTATTGTGGTCCGCTGCGTCAGAAAAAAAAATAGTGCATATCCATTAAAATAGGAATTGTCTGCTTTATTGCAGCGCACATTAGCATGCAAAATACAAATGTGTAGTAATTCAGGGATTGGACCAGTCACTGGGCACCTAATGATTTGTATTGGCATCGCTTGACAAAACAAAATAAAGAAAATAGGGTAATGTGTGTGTGTGGTTAGCTTTAGGCAGCCCAGCTTCGTAGAAAGCGTCCGCTGCCCCTGCCGCCTCTGTATCCGGCGCCCCGGCGCTCCCGGAGCTCCGCTGCCATAATTCAAACCTGACCAGCTGCCCCGTTAGTTCCTCGCAGTTCAGAATGCCAATGTCTCGCCTCTTTCACATCACTATCCGCTGCCTGGTATTAGTCTGCTCCTGCATAATCTTTATTGACTTTGGTGCAGCAGTCTATTGATTTTAAAATTCTTTTACTGCCTTATGACTGAGCGGCTGGCAAGGCTCCCAGCTACCTTTAAACAGAGCAATCTATCTGCCCAATCAGCTTCCCCCGTGCCGCCGATGGAAGAATTGCAGACAATCTCGGCACTCGAGGCGAGGGCAAAACGTTTTTCTTTGAAAGCAAAACTCTCTTTTTGAATCATGATGTCACTTCAGCGAGACTTTTGTGTTGCCAATTTCTTTCTAGTAGGATGGAAATGGGGTATAAATCATTCCCGGAGGCCTCTTTCAGATGGGTGGCGGATTTCGCCCGTAGATCCACGCCGCCTTCGGATCTGAAAAGGCTATAGTAAGCCTAAACGCTTATTTTTGCATTTGCTGGATAAGCATTACTGTTTGTACAATATTTGGGCTAGTGGGCGAGGGCAGACCCCGCAAGTCTATTGGCTAATGTCTCTTCCCACTGTAGGAACACCTACCCCCCATCCCATCACTGCCACCAATGACAGCTGAGCAGAATAACGTCCAAACTGAGACCTGTGCTTGAATAGTAATCAGGGCATTATTTCTCAGAGAGTAGGTGCAGGAACTCTGACCTTCACTCTTTGTTTCTGCTCCCTACCCGCCCCTGAGCACCGTTCCCTGGTTCCACCTCCTACCGACCTCCACCCATTTTAGAGAATACAGAACCAAGTATCATTCTCAGGTCTCTTAATAAACCTGGTAGACCCAGATCTCAGGTACCTTTGTAAACCTGCTAGACCCAGGTCTCAGGTCTCTTGGTAAACCTCGTAGACCCAGATCTCAAGTCTCTTTGTAAACTTAGTAGACATGGTTCTCAGGTCTCTTTGTAAACTGAGTAGATCCGGATCTCAGGTCTCTTTTTCAACTGGGTAGACCTTAATCTCACATATCTTTGTAAACCTGGTAGACCCAGATCTCAGGTCTCTTGGTAAACCTTGTAGACCCAGATCTCAGGTCTCTTTGTAAACTGAGGAGACCCAGTTCTCAGGTCTCTTTTTTAAACTGGGTAGACCTGGATCTTAGGTTCCTTTGTAAACTGGTAGACCCGGATCTCGGGTCTCTTTGTAAACCTTGTAGACCCAGATCTTAGGTCTCTTTGTAAACTGGGTAGAAATGGTTCTCAGGTCTCTTTGTAAACTGAGTAGACCCAGATCTCTGGTCCCTTTGTAAACCAGGTAGACCCAGATCTCAGGTCTCTTTGTAAAGCAGGTAGACCCAGATCTCAGGTCTCTTTGTAAAGCAGGTAGACTTAGATCTCAGGTCTCTTAAAAAAACTGGTAGACCCAGATCTCAGGTACCTTTGTAAACCTGCTAGACCCAGGTCTCAGGTCTCTTGGTAAACCTTGTAGACCTGGATCTCAGATCTCTTTGTAAACCTGGTAGACCCAGATCTCAAGTCTCTTTGTAAACCAGGTAGACATGGTTCTCAGGTCTCTTTGTAAACTGAGTAGACCCAGATCTCAGGTCTCTTTGTAAACTGGGTAGACCTGGATCTCAGATCTCTTTGTAAACCTGGTAGACCCAGATCTCAGGTCTCTTTGTAAACCTTGTAAACCCAGCTCTCAGGTCTCTTGGTAAACCTTGTAGACCCAGATCTCAGGTCTCTTTGTAAACTGAGTAGACCCAGATCTCAGGTCTCTTTGTAAACTGAGTAGACCCAGATCCCAGGTCTCTTTTTTAAACTGGGTAGACCTGGATCTTAGGTTCCTTTGTAAACTGGTAGACCCAGATCTCAGGTCTCTTTGTAAACCTTGTAGACCCAGATCTTAGGTCTCTTTGTAAACTGGGTAGACATGGTTCTCAAGTCTCTTTGTAAACTGAGTAGACCCAGATCTCTGGTCCCTTTGTAAACCAGGTAGACCAAGATCTCATGTCTCTTTGTAAAGCAGGTAGACTTGGATCTCAGGTCTCTTAAAAAACCTGGTAGACCTAGATCTCAGGTACCTTTGTAAACCTGCTAGACCCAGGTCTATTGGTAAACCTTGTAGACCCAGATCTCAGGTCTCTTTGTAAACTAAGTAAACCCGGATTTTAGGGCTCTTTGTAAACCTGCTAGACCCAGGTCTATTGGTAAACCTTGTAGACCCAGATCTCAGGTCTCTTTGTAAACTAAGTAGACCCGGATCTCAGGGCTCTTTGTAAACCTGGTAGACCCAGATCTCAGGTCTCTTTGTAAACTGGGTAGACATGGTTCTCAGGTCTCTTTGTAAACTAAGTAGACCCGGATCTCAGGGCTCTTTTTAAACTGGGTAGACCGGGATCTCAGGTCACTTTGTAAACCGGGTAGACCCGGATCTCAGGTCTCTTTGTAAACCTGGTAGACCCAGATCTCAGGTACCTTTGTAAACCCGGTAGACCCAGATCTCAGGTACCTTTGTAAACCCGGTAGACAAAGATCTAAGGTCTCTTTGTAAACCTGGTAGATCAGATCTAAGGTCTCTTTGTAAACCTGGTAGATCAGATCTCATGTCTCCTCTTGTTAACCCTGGTAGACCAAGATCTCAGGTCTCTTTGTAAACCCCGTAGACCCCGATCTCAGGTCTCTTTGTAAACCAGTTTTGAGGTTTGCAACACCTTGGAATTCTGCAATAGTAAGAATGAGAGAGTCCGGTGAGATGGAAGTTTTTGGAGTCCGGTTTCCAGTGCCGCAAACAAGTTAAAGTTATATTGTTCCACCTTATGTCCTGAAAAATAAAGCACTGCAAAAACGTACTGCCCCTTACTTGGAAACATAACTTTGGCACTAAAATAATACCTCAAAGTGGACTTTAGTTGAATTCCATTTGGTCTGCTGAAGCATTTTGTATCATAAACAACTGCCATCGTTTTTTTTATAAGACTTGTTACTGGCTGAATCACCAGGTGAAGATAAAGGGGGGAAAAGCCCTATAAAAGAAAACTAGAGTAGCTACCACATCTATGGATTGGTAAACAGCAAAATAATAAAGTTGTATTTGGATTCAATACTGCTTTAAGAAAGTCCACTCTAAACAAACCCCTGTTGCACCAGAAAGTGCTCTAAACAAACAATCATATAGCCAGATTCAGGTAGACGTGCGTAACTTTAGGCAGGCGTAGCGTATCTCATATACGCTACGCCGCCGTAAGTTAGAGAGGCAAGTACAGTATTCACAAACAACTTGCGTCCTAAGTTACGGCGGCGTAGTGTAAATGTGCCGGCGTAAGCGCGCCTAATTCAAATGTGGAAGAAGTGGGCGTGTTTTATGTAAATTAAGCATGATCCCACGTAAATGAAGTTTTGAACAAACGGCGCATTCACCGTCCGTGGACGTAACCCAGTGCGCATGCTCCAAATTACGCCGCAAAGATTTATTGCTTTCGAGGTGTACGTAAAATTACGGCCAGCCCCATTCACGGACGACTTACGCACACGACGTAAAAATTAAAAAATTTGACGCGGTTCCGACGTCCATACTTAACATTGGCTGGGCCATCTTTTTGGTGGTTTATCTTTATGCCTAAAAATGCCTTACGTAAACGGCGTATCTTTACTGCGACGGGCAAGCGTACGTTCGTGAATAGGCGTATCTCGCTGATTTACGCATTCTAGGCGTAAATCAGCGTACACGCCCCTAGCGGCCAGCGTAAATAGACAGCTAAGATACGACGGCGCCGGCGGTCGTATCTTAGAAACATTTAAGCGTATCTCAATTTAAGAATACACTTAAATATACGACGGCGCAGATTCTGAGTTACGCCAGCGTATCTCTACCTGAATCTGGCCAATAATGAGCTATTGTTCATTGCCAATTCATTGATTCATTGATCCTGATCATATCTGACTTTTCACACAGTAAGCATTCAAACCCTAGTGATGATGTCACTTCAGATTCCCTAAACCAGTCTTTCTCAACCTTTTTTTACCCCAGAAGAGACTCTAAAATAATATTCAGGTCTTGGGGAACGCTTGCTATTATTATTATTATTATTTTTTACCATTTTATTTATTGATTTTCAGCAGGTACAAGTAACCTGCATAGGAGGGATGGTGGAGGCGGCATACAGAGGAGCCAATCCTCTCCGTTTTCCTCCTGCCGCCTCTAAATGCCTGTGGGAGGGGTAGGAGAAAAGCAGGCTTTGTGTGGCTGCAGGAGGAAAATTAAGGGCATTGGTTCCATGGGCATCCTCAAAATTTATTTCTTTGGGGGGGCATCATTTTAAGGTCACCCATGCTTGGCTCCTTTTTGATAAAGTCATTATCACATTATCTACTGCAGAGGTAGTACAGGAGATGGTCAGAGACTGTAGAGGTAGTACAGGAGAGGATCAGAGACTGTAGAGGTAGTACAGGAGATGGTCAGAGACTGTAGAGGTAGTACAGGAGTACAGGAGAGGATCAGAGACTGCAGAGGTAGTACAGGAGATGGTCAGAGACTGCAGACATAATACGGGAGACAGTCAGAGACTGTGGACATGGTACAGGAGACAGAGACTGCATACATGGCACAAGAGACTGTAAAAGACTACAGACATGGCACAAGAGATGATCAGAAGCTGCATACATGGCCCAAGAGACTGCATACATGTTGGGGGTGAGAGAGAGAGACAGAGTGGGGTGACAGAGGGGGATGATGGGGGGTGAGAGGGGGGTGAGAGAGAGAGACCCCTAGCCCTGTCTGCAGTCCCTCTTTCTAGTGCCCCTATGTCCCAGTGGTGTGTGCAATGCATGCTCAGTATGGTACCTTGCATGCCAGTAGAATGTCCATGATGGCCAGCAGCTGGCAAGGAGGTTTAAGGAGTCCAGGGGTTCCAGGCTCTGGGAGGCGCCTGGGATGCTGTGCCCACTGTTCCTGGCGTCTTGTTCCTGGCATCTTGGCTTGCCGCTCTCCTTTCCCGCGGCCTCTATCTCCAGGGCCTCTCGCTCGCACTATGGAGACCGGGTGATATCATCCTGTCTACACCTTGAGGCCTTCGCTGTCCCGTTCCTCACACCAGCTGTCACTGGCCCTGCTAAACTGTGTACAGGTGTGTACCTTATGTCCGATAGGGCCATAGGGTGACTGAGAAATTATGTCCTAAATTACAGGACAGAGGACATCACTGATAGTTCATATTGCAGGATTTTGAGATACTGCAAGATGTTGGTTAATTGTGACTCAACCAGTCAATAGTGACTCATTCTATGATTAGCCCTGACTAGTGACATGCTAATTGAGTCAGGGCCTGGAAGACATTTCATTGTCCTTGTGTAAAGGTGTTAATCCAGGTCTGCTCCCAGACCTCTAATTATGTATGCTAAATACTGTTTATGTGTGGAATGTACTTGTCGGAGATAGAGCGTCTGTCTGGGGATGTGGATTGGAAGGAGGAGATCATTGTGTGATGGTGTTTTGTTTGAGTTCTGTTAATGAAGGAATGTGCAGTGATTAGATCATGATAATTATAAGCCGGCGCCGACATGTCTAGAATGTTTAGTAATTAGCTCAAAGAATGTGATTGAAGCCCCCCAAGGTGTGATGTGTGGGTGGGGACAGTTTGATTGTTCCTGTGATTTCTGTAACTTGTGTACTGCATATAAGCAAGCTAAGTGTACCATTAAAGTTGTCATTACATTTGGAACAAGTACAGAGCTGCGTGTCTCGTCTTGATTCTGGGCAAATGGGATGGATCGGGTCCTGTTGGTTGGAGTGTCGATAAGCTGTCTTGGATGTGATGGAAGGTTGTAAACGGTGGTGACCGTTACACAACCCCTACGGCCCCCGTAGTTACACCCCTGCACCAACATGTTCACACATGTAGGTGTCGGCACAACGAGGTGGGCTGGCTTGATCTCCCTAATAGGCAGCCTATGGGTTACCTTAAGGCACTGGATTTGGGGGCTAATGATCTTTGAGCTGAGATTTAAACTAAATAATACAAATTTGTATTTTAGCACAGAGCAGAAACTGAGAGATGATGCAGGAAAAAAAAACCTGGAATTTCTGTTTATTTCTCAGGATTCTAAAGTTTTTTAAGAAGTGGCTTTGTGCTCATCCCACAGGAGCAAACTCTCCGATCGCAGGAGCTGAAGAGAGAACAGACTTTTGATGCAAAGGAATGAACACCAAAAAAAAAAAAAAATGGATGAATCTATCAGATGTCTACAGAAATCAGGTATGTCTGAGCTCACAGTCTTTTTATATGCAAGGACGGGGATGATATATGTGGATAAATATTGTATGTCTATGGATATTTGCTTATTTCAACAGTCATTAAAGTAGACCTAGCATCAGATATATTTTTCCATGTTAGTTACATGCATGGTATTTATCACCTCTCACTAGGCTTGACACGTGTCCGGGATTCACCCAGACAATCCGGGTTTTGAATCATGTGTCCTGGTATCAGACTGTCTGAAACCCGGACACATTACTCAGACTGTGCTGCAACCCCCTCCAACTTAGGCGTGCCTGGGCACACCCTATTCACCCAGTGTGGCGCAGATTCCCCCTGTTGCCTGGGTTGCACACACCTATGCTCCCCCTTAACCAAGAACCACAACCACCAAGTGCCTTTCCCCCTCCCTCTCTTCTCTGTCCTGCCCCTGAGCAAGTGAGTACACTCAGGTAAGGGAAACGCAGATGCAGCGGCGGCCCGCAAATAAGGGGCGTGGCTCCCCCCCTATCAATGCATCCGGCCCCCTAATCTGGGTGCCGATCGGCTGCTCCTCTGACAGAAGGGGTTTGTGCTGATCGATTATCAGCACAGCCCCCCCGAGGATGCCCACACTGGACCACCAGGGATGCCACTGGACCACCAGGGATGCAAAACACAGGTATGCCACCCTAGACCACCAGGGATGACAATCACAAATAATGAATGCCAATCAGCGCCCACAATGGATGCCAATCAGTGTCCACAATGGGCATCACTGATTGGCAGGCATTGTTTGGCACTGATTGGCATCCATTAGTACAACACATACGTTAGTGCCACCTATCAGTGCCCATCTATGCTCATCCGTGCCACCTATCAGTGCCCATCCATGCTGCCTATCAGTGCCCATCCGTGCCGCCTATCAGTGCCCATCCGTGCTGCCTATCCGTGCTCATCCGTGCCACCTATCTGTGCCCATCCGTGCCCATCCGTGCCACCTATCCGTGCCCATCCATGCCACCTATCCATGCCCATCCATACCGCCTATCAGTGCCCATCCGTGCCGCCTATCAGTGCCGCATATTAGTGCCCATCATCAGTGCCCATCAATGCCACCACTTCAGTGCCACCTCATCGGTGCCCATCAGTGCTGCCTTATCAGTGACCGTCAGTGCAGTACCATCAGTGCCCATCAGTGAAGGAGAAAACATACTTATGTTTTATAACAGAAACAAAAAAAATACCTTTTTTTTTTCTAAATTTTCGGTCATTTTTTAATTTTTTTTTTTGCAGGAAATAAAAATCCCAGAGGTGATCAAATACCACCAAAAGAAAGCTCTATTTGTGGGTACAAAATGATAAAATGTAGTTTGGGTACAGTGTAGCACGACCGCGCAATTGTCATTCAAAGTGCAACAGCGCTGATAGCTGAAAATTGGTCTGGGCAGGAAGGTGTATAAGTGCCCCCCGGTATCGAAGTGGTTAAATTAATATGAAATAATGGAAACAAAAATATTTGAAGTTACATCAACATATTTAGAAGCTTAGAAGAGATTTTAGCGGGATTTCATCTGCTTTAAGATAATTTATTTTTCTGAATAAAGTTGAAATATCTACGCTTCGGTCCTTTATAGGCCTATCTACATCTATATTTCCATGTCGTCCGTCCCCCCCCCCCCCCCCATAACAAAGCCCAACGACCCTCCGTTCTGCGCAGACAATTCCATTTCTAGCTCGATGCAGATTTAACAGCACTGCAGTAAAATTCTCCGGGATGTGCTATTTATTTTAATCAAAGATTGGGAATAGTTTGAAGGCAGCCACTTCTGAATAACCATTAAACGGCGAGGAATTCAAATCAATAATCTAATATTTTACTAAGAAGCAGAAGGCAGTGTCATTGATTTGCTAACCAAGGCAACTCGCATTACAAAATACACTATTGCAAAAGCAACCAGAATATGACCTTATTTCTGTCTGTGCGCGGCGTGCTAATAATTGGCTGTACAGCAATGGCAATTCACGGGTATAAGACGGGGGCGGGGGGGTGGGGGTTATTTGCTGAGCTATGAAGGGGCTAATTCAATACACAGATAAAAAGAGTTGGGCCGCATGACCCGATACAGGTCTTTAGTATAAAATTGACATACAGTTGCAGCCTCACTGTGCCCATCAAATGCAGCCACTGTGGCATCAATTGTCACCACTGTGCCATGCCATCAAACGCAGCCACTGTGCCCCTCAATTGTCGCCGCTGTGCCGATTGTCACCACTAGGCCCCTCAATTGTCGCCACTGTGCCAATTGTCACCACTGTGCCCTTTAATTGTCGCCACTGTGCCCATTGATGTCACTACTGTGCCCATTGATGCCACTGTGCCCATTGATGCCACTGTGCCCATTGTCACTACTGTGACCATTGATGCCACTGTGCCCTTTTTGTCGCCTCTGTGCCCTGTAAAATGCACTTACCTTAATCCTTCGACGTCCCTCGATGTCTTCTCCCGCCTTGGTGACGCTTCAGCCAATCAGGTTACCGATAACCAGAATCGGCGAACCTGATTGGCTGAGACGGCTGTCAGTCTTATCCAAGGAACGCACCCCGTACGTTCCCTGGATAAGATATCCGGGAGCCGGAGGGCTGGCTCTGATAGGCACTTCCGCACAGCCAACCAGCTGCCGTTATTCAGGTGGTCGGCGCTCAATGTCCGGCCACCTTGAATAGACCAGCGGCAGCTGGCAATAATAACATACATTCATGCAATGCAATCAGGGACAGTTGGCATCTGACAGCGTATTACCCAGCATCAACAGGACAGAGGACCAAGACATGGGACTGCCCCGGCCAATCCGGGACGGTTGGCATCTGCTGAAGAGTATTACACAGCATCAACGGGACAGAGAACCAAGATGTGGGACTGTCATGGCCAAGCCCGGACAGTTGGCATCTACTTGAGAGTATTACAATGGCTCTCAGGTTTTTCTTCTGCAAAAAGCAGTTATTCCAAAAATAATAATTTTGCAAAACAATGTCTACTAGAACGTTTTGTAATTAGTATCAAACCAGGTGACAGGTCCCCTTTGAGCCGGCTCCTTTTGCCAGCTTTGTCATTCAGTCCACCCCGTTCACCTATACAAACAGCCAAAGGAAAAGCTCTGAATGTTTTAAGCCATAACTGTGATTGATGGCCGAGCTATTGCAATATATTTAAATATATCTCCTCCATAAAGCGCGGATACAAAGACAAGCTAGCCTACCCTTGCTCTAATTATAATTTAGGCTTTGTAACAAATGCGCTTCTGGAAGAATGGTCAAACTTTCCCATAGACACACTCCTAAACCTTGTGGACGGCCTTCCCAGAAGAGTTGAAGGTGTTATAGCTGCAAAGGGCGGGGCCAACTCAATATTGAACCCTACGGACTAAGACTGGGATGTCATTAAAGTTCATGTGCGTGTAAAGACAGGCGTCCCAATACTTTTGGCAATATAGTGTATGTGAGGACTAGCTACTCGTGGGCCTGGTCCACAAAATCAAAGCTTTTATGAGTTTCTACTTGTGCAGTAACTCAAATAATAGTGATGCTTTGATCCCAGGACATGGCCCAGGACACAGAATCAACGGGGACAGAGGACCAAGATGCGGGACTGTAACAGACAATCCGGGACAGTTGGCATCTGCCTGAGAGTATTACACAGCATCAACAGGACAGAGGACTAAGATGTGGGACTGTCCTTGCCAATCTGGGACAGTTGGCATCTATTGGAGATTATTACATAGCATCAACAGGACAGAGGACCAAGATGCGGGACTGTCCCGGCCAATCCGGGACAGTTGGCATCTGCCGGAGAGTATTACACAACATCAACGGGACAGAGGACCAAGATGTGGGAATGTCCCGGTCAATCTGGGACAGTTGGCATCTATTGGAGCGTATTACACAGCATCAACAGGACAGAGGACCAAGATGTGGGACTGCCATCCCAATACTTTTTGCAATATAGTGTATGTGAGGACTACCTACTCGTGGGCCTGGTCTCAAAAATCAAAGCCTTTATGAGTTTCTACTTGTGCAGTAACTCAAATAATAGTGATGCTTTGATCCCAGGACACAGAATCAACGGGGACAGAGGACCAAGATGCGGGACTGTAACAGACAATCTGGGACAGTTGGCATCTGCTGGAGAGTATTACACAGCATCAACAGGACAGAGGACTAAGATGTGAGACTGTCCTTGCCAATCTGGGACAGTTGGCATCTATTGGAGATTATTACACAGCATCAACGGGACAGAGGACCAAGATGTGGGACTGTCCTGGCCAATCCGGGACAGTTGGCATCTGCTGGAGAGTATTACACAACATCAACGGGACAGAGGACCAAGATGTGGGACTGTCCCGGTCAATCTGGGACAGTCGGCATCTATTGGAGCGTATTACACAGCATCAACGGGACAGAGGACCAAGATGTGGGAATGTCCCGGTCAATCTGGGACAGTTGGCATCTATTGGAGCGCAGTACACAGCATCAACAGGACAGAGGACCAAGATGTGGGACTGTCCTGGTCAATCTGGGACAGTTGGCATCTATTGGAGAGTATTACACAGCATCAACGGGACAGAGGACCAAGATGTGGGAATGTCCCGGTCAATCTGGGACAGTCGGCATCTATTGGAGAGTATTACACAGCATCAACGGGACAGAGGACCAAGATGTGGGACTGTCCCGGCCAATCTGGGACAGTCGGCATCTATTGGAGCATATTACACAGCATCAACAGGACAGAGGACCAAGACGTGGGACTGTCCCGGCCAATCTGGCACAGTCGGCATCTATTGGAGACTGGAGAGTATTACACAGCATCAACGGGACAGAGGACCAAGATGTGGGAATGTCCCGGTCAATTTGGCACAGTCGGCATCTATTGGAGACTGGAGAGTATTACACAGCATCAACGGGACAGAGGACCTAGATGTGGGACTGTCCTGGCAAATCTGTGACAGTTGCCATCTATTGGAGCGTATTACACAGTATCAACGGGAAAGAGGACCAAGATGCTGGACTGTCCCGGTCAATCTGAGACAGTTGCCATCTATTTGAGAGTATTAAACAGCATCAACGGGACAGAGGACCAAGATGTGGGACTGTCCTGGCAAATCTGGGACAGTTGGCATCTATTGGAGCGTATTACACAGCATCAACAGGACAGAGGACAAAGATGTGGGAATGTCCCGGTCAATCTGGGACAGTTGGCATCTATTGCAGAGTATTACACAACATCAACGGGACAGAGGACCAAGATGTGGGACTGTCCCGGTCAATCTGGGACAGTTGCCAACTACTTGAGAGTATTACAATGGCTCTCAGCTTTTTCTTCTGCAAAAAAGCAGTTATTCCAAAAATAATAATTTTGCAAAACAACGTCTACTAGAACATTTTGTAATTAGTATCAAACCAGGTGACAGGTCCCCTTTGAGCCGCCGCTTTTTAGCAGCTTTGTCATTCAGTCCACCCCGTTCACCTATACAAACAGCCAAAGGAAAACTCTGAATGTTTTAAGCCATAACTGTGATTGATGGCCGAGCTATTGCAATATATTTAAATATCTCTCCTCCATAAAGTGCGGATACAAAGACAAGCTAGCCTACCCTTGCTCTAATTATAATTTAGTCTTTGTAACAAAAAAAAAATAGCTTTTTTTTCCCCCCACTTTCCGAGTCTACATTATTAATTGGCTATTTAATTAGGAATTCACGGAGCTCCTGATATTGGGTATTAAAATAAAAAAAAAAAATCTGACAGCGCTTAAAGGGAGAAAAAAAAATCCCATCTTCTCACTCGCGTCTTTTTGTATCCTATGAAGGTCAGAATAAGATGTGGTTGTTTTGGCAGTGAAGTGTTGAATTATGCCACCCTAGACAAGCTCTTAACCTATCGCGCCTTCGTTTGACTCGCAGGCTCGCCGTTTTTTTTTTTTTTTAAACAGATCTCTATTCAAGAAGATTCAATCACCGTAATGAATTTAAGGCCAGCAACAATCTTTTTCGGCAGTGAAAGAATTTCTAAAAGATTATAGAATTTGTAAAACGCACAGCGCTCCGACTTAAACGGCTGTGTGGGTGAATCAATTATTTCAGGGCTCAGACTAGTCATAATATTTAGTACATATCGTAGTGTTTCAGGTACAATAAGAAAGTGCTTTTTTTTTTTTTTTGTGCTTTTTTCTTCCATTTTTCTGTTCGGTGTCTAAACGGCGTGTGCCGCGATGTGAGCAGCTGCCTCAGTCAATCTGTAATATCTGGTTAGGAGAAGTATTAAGCCAATAAGGGAAAAATCTATGTGTAAGTCAAGCTGGTAGGTCTCGGGGGTGAAACGCTCTTATGAAACGGACGATGGCGTTTGGGTGGGGGGGGGGGTTGATTAAGCATGCATGTTTCTCAAGCTATTAGGTAACGATCGATGACGGTTCCTAACGGCACATGTGCTAAAATGTTAGGCCCAGATTCTCAAAGGGCTAACGACGGCGCAACGCCATGTACGCCGTCGTAAGTCCTAATCTGGGCCGTCGTATCTATGCATCAGTTACGCATAGATATCCATTAGATACTACAGGCGTAAGGCTCTTACGCCGTCGGATCTTAAATGCAATTTTTTTTTTGTCCGCTAGGTGTCGCCTCCGTCGGTTTCCCCGTCGAGTATGCAAATTATTATTATTATTATTATACAGGATTTATATAGCGCCAACAATTTGCGCAGCGCTTTAAATTAGCTAGATACGCAAATTCCCGAACGTACGCGCGGTCGACGCAGTGAAGTCACGACGTTTACGTTAGGTTTGCCCGGCGTAAAGTTGCCCCTGCTGTATGAGGGGCAACCAATGTTAAGTATGGCCGTCGTTCCCGCGTCGAAATTTAAAAATTTACGTCGTTTGCGTAAGTCGTCCGTGAATGGGGCTGGACGCCATTTACGTTCACGTCGAAACCAATGACGTCCTTGCGACGTCATTTGGAGCAATGCACCCTGGGATATTTTATGGAGGGCGCACGCGCAGTACGTTCGGCGCGGGAACGCGCTTAATTTAAATACTACTCGCCCCCTACCGGCCTAATTTAAATTAGGCGGGCTTGCGCCGGGTGATTAACGCTACGCCGCCGCAACTTTACACGCAAGTGCTTTGTGAATAAAGCACTTGCCTGTAAAACTTGCGGCGGCGTAACGTAAATGAGATACTTTACGCCCGCACAGTTTTGCGCGATTCTACGAGAATCTGGGCCTAAATGTCCTTTGCTACAAAACATGGTGATATTCAGGGATGGACTGGCCATTGGGACTACAGGGAGTTTCCGGGTGGGCCGATGGCTCAGTGGGCCAGCTTCAGTGACAGCGGACTGCCGCCCCCCTCCGCTCCTCTGTCTCTCCCCCCCTGCAGCGCTCACCTGGGGGGTAACAAAGAAGCAGGGGGAGGACCAGAGGAGCAGGGGGGACTACAGAGGAGCATGGGGGGAGGGGACAGACAGCTGACTCAACAGCTATGGCCTGGGAGTTTCTCACTTCTGCCTAATCTTGTCCCATAAGGGGGGCACAGAACTGATTTTTTGCCCCGGGTGAAATAATGTCTAGCTTCCCCACTGGTACTGCCTATAAGAGTACCAGTACCAGCCGTTCTACTCTAATAAAGTTGAACGGCTAGTGGCTAGTGAAGGGGGAGAGGGGGCTTGGGTGGCCGGGGGGGGGTGCGGGAGTTGTCCGGCCGCCATGGGAGAGACCTGTCAAAGTGGGCCAGTCTGGATGAAGTCCAGGGCCAAATTTCTGTCCCAGTCCAGCCCTGGCGATATCCCTGCTTTATATAGTGCGTTGTGGTGCAACTCATTGTGAATGGCACCTCAATATATTTTACAGGAGAACCACAACGCACACACAGTACTGTCATGTAGGTTTTTGTCATCCATTGTGTTGCATTGGCAGCCCATTCATAAAAAGTGGGCTTCCCCGGTTTTCTCAAAGCCTTCCCGATTTGGGTAAACTCACACTCATTCACGCTCCGCCTATGTTCCTGTTTTATCGTGGTGTGTTAGCAGCCCATTCATAATAAATTGGCTTCCCTAGTTTTCTCAAAGACTTCCAGATTCGAGTAAACTTGCATAGTAGCTCCAGCTATGTTCCTAGGTTCCATTGTGGTGTGTTAGCAGTCCATTCATAATAAATGGGCTTCTTGCATTTTCTCAAAGGCTTCCCAATTTGGGTAAGCTCACTAAGTAGCTCCACCCACTATGTTCCATTGTAATGTGTTGGCAGCCCATTCATAATAAATTGGATTCCCCAGTTTTTTCACAAACTTCCCAATTTGGGTAAACTCGCACAGTAGCTCCACCTATGTTCCAATGTTACATTCTGGTGTGATGGCAGCTCATTCATAATAAATGAGCTTCCCCAGTTTTTTCAAAAACTTCCCAGTTTGGGTAAACTCGCACAGTAGCTCCACCTATGTTCCAGTGTTACATTCTGGTGTGTTGGCAGCTCATTCATAATAATTAAGCTTATCCAGTTTTTTCAAAAACTTCCCAATTTGGGTAAACTCACTAAGTAGCTCCACCCACTATGTTCCATTGTAATGTGTTGGCAGCCCATTCGTAATAAATTGGCTTCCCCGGTTTTCTCAAAGACTTCCCAATTTGAGTAAACTTGTCTAGTAGCTCCACCTATGTTGCTAGGTTCCATTGTGGTGTGTTAACAGCCCATTTGCACAGGAGCCCTCTGGTGACTCTGCCACTAAGTGGGTTGGACAGTGGAGGCTGGTGCTCAATTTTTTTTGGGGGGGGGGCGCAAACAAACTGAAAAAAAAAAACATTAATTGCAGCCACTGGGCACATCAAATGCAGCTACTGTGCCCATCAATTGCCACCACTGTGCCCATCAAACGCAGCCACTTTGCCCATCAATTGCCACCAGTTTGCCCCATGAAATGCAGCCAGTTTGCCCCATGAAATGCCGCAAGTTTGCCCCATCAAATGCCGCAAGTTTTGCCCAAAGCAGCTAGGTCCTTGAGCCCACGATGCCCCGAATTCGGGGGCCCCATGATGGCACTGAGAGTGATCGATACACAGGGGAGGCAGGCTGGCAGCAGTGCGCCGTGCTGTACAGAATGATGCCTATTATTTCACAGCCAGCAGGGAGGGGCTGGGCCGGAGCGCCAGGGATGCTCTGACCCCGCCCCATGCAGCTTGAATGCTCTGGACTCAAAGGAAGGGATGTAGAGAGGCCACAGTGTAGGCTGTATCAGGGATGTAGTGGGGTCACAATACAAGGGGTGTCTTATGGTATATGATTACAGTGCTGGGGGGAATATCTAGAGTGTAGAGGGGTCAGAGTGCTGGAGGGACATCAGGGGTGTAGAGGGGTCAGTGACCTGGGGGGACATCAGGGGTGTAGAGGGGTCAGAGTGCTGGAGGGATATCTGGGGTGTAGAGGGGTCAGAGTGCTGGGGGGACATCAGGGGTGTAGAGGGGTCAGAGTGCTGGAGGGATATCTGGGGTGTAGAGAGGTCAGAGTGCTGGGGGGATATCTGGAATGTAGAGGGGTCAGAGTGCTGGGGGGATATCTGGCGTGTAGAGGGGTCAGAGTGCTGGGGGGATATCTGGTGTGTAGAGGGGTCAGAGTGCTGGGGGGATATCTGGTGTGTAGAGGGGTCAGAGTGCTGGGGGGATATCTGGGGTGTAGAGGGGTCAGAGTGCTGGGGGGATATCTGGGGTGTAGAGGGGTCAGAGTGCTGGGGGGATATCTGGGGTGTAGAGGGGTCAGAGTGCTGGGGGGATATCTGGGGTGTAGAGGGGTCAGAGTGGTGGGGGGGACACCTGGGGTGTAGAGGGGTCAGAGTGCTGGGGGGATATCTGGGGTGTAGAGGGGTCAGAGTGCTGGGGGGATATCTGGGGTGTAGAGGGGTCAGAGTGGTGGGGGGGACACCTGGGGTGTAGAGGGGTCAGAGTGCTGGGGGGACATCAGGGGTGTAGAGGGGTCAGCGTGCTGGGGGTACATTAGGGGTGTAGAGGGCTCAGAGTGCTGGAGAGACATCAGGGGTGTAGAGGGGTCAGCTTGCTGGGGGGACATCAGGGGTGTAGAGGTGTCAGAGTGCTGGGGGCATATCTGGGGTGTAGAGGGGTCAGAGTGCTGGGGGGACATCAGGGGTGTAGAGGGGTCAGAGTGCTGGGGGAACATCAGGGGTGTAGAGGGGTCAGCGTGCTGGGGAAACATCAGGGGTGTAGAGGGGTCAGAGTGCTGGGGGGACATCAGGGGTGTAGAGGGGTCAGAGTGCTGGGGGAACATCAGGGGTGTAGAGGAGTCAGAGTGCTGGGGGAACATCAGGGGTGTAGAGGGGTCAGCGTGCTGGGGGAACATCAGGGGTGTAGAGGGGTCAGAGTGCTGGGGGGACATCAGGGGTGTAGAGGGGTCAGCGTGCTGGGGGGACATCAGGGGTGTAGAGGGGTCAGAGTGCTGGGGGAACATCAGGGGTGTAGAGGGGTCAGCGTGCTGGGGGGATATCTTTCCCACTGTTTCTTTGCTGTACAGAATGATTGTTCATGTAGTTAATGCGGAGATCCACCCAGAAGGGGAAGCTCCGTTTGTCTGCCTCCTACCTACTTGATGTCTGTTTACCTGCACTGTCTCCATTGTAGGGGTCCCAGAGCATTACTTTGCCCAGGGACCCATGATGCTATTCAAGCGGTTGTATACTCGCAATCATTTATTTATTTATTTTTTTACACCTGCAAGGCAAAAGGCATAATGAGCTAGTATGCACCGCATAGTAGCTCATTATGAAATACTTACCTTGGAACGAGGTGTAGAGAACTTACTTGGTCCACGACGAGCGAGATGTCATCTTGCTTTGGCGTGTCTTTCCGGGTATCGCCGCTCCAGCGATGTGAAGACTTCATTCCGGCAAGGTCCGGCAGCTGCCGGCCCTTTAGCCGAGGATCCCCGCTGCGCATGCGCCGCTGCAATCAGCGCTGCATTGCGAGGGAAATATCTCCTAAACCGTACAGGTCTAGGAGATATTCTCTATACCTACAGGCAGGGCCACCATCAGGGGGGTACAGGCAGTACACCTGTAAGGGGCCCGGAGGTCCCCAGGGGCCCGGATGGCAACCCCCTTTTTTTTTTATAAAAAAAAATATTATTTTTTTATATGATTTTATTTTTTATTTTTTCTATTTAGTTATTTTTTTATATAAATATATATATATATATATATATATATATATATATATATATATATATATATATATATATATATATTAAAGGGCTCAGAGGTCCCCAGGGCTCCATGTGGCAAACCCCCTTTTTTTTAAATGTTTATATATTTTTTTTATTTTTTAAAGGGCCCAGAGGTCCCGGATGGCAACCCCCCTTTTTTTGTAATTTCTTTTTATAAAAAATAATAATAATTTGTATGTATATATATATATATATATATATATATATATATATATATATATATATATATATATATATATATATAGGGCCCAGAGGTCCCCAGGGCCCCAGATGGCAACCCCCCTTTTAAAAAAAATATATATATATATATTTTTTATTTCTTTTTATTAAAGGGCCCGGAGGTCCCCAAGGCCCCCCTTTTTTATATATATATTTTTATTTTTTTCTTATTTTTTTGTAAAGGCCCCCCCGCTTCACAATTCGCGGCAGCCCCCGCTTCAATTTCAGGCCCATACCTGAAGCTGTGTAAGGGGCCCCATAATTCCTGATGGCGGCCCTGCCTACAGGTAAGCCTGATTATAGGCTTACCTGTAGGTTAAAGTGGTAGTACAGAGTTTACTACCGCTTTAAGTTGGCCCTGGGTATGTCAGTGTATAAAGCGGCAGTTGAAAGAGAAACAAAAGGCTTTTACTTAGAACGGTCTCTGAAGGATTTGTTCTGGTGTCACCAAAACAGGAAGTGGGGGTAAATCTCCCCAGTAACAACAAAAGCAATAAAAAATAAAAATAAAGGTCTTACCCCCCCCCATCTATTGAATAGAGGGGGGGGGATACAAAAAACGTTGTCTGGGGGTTGGGCTTTTTACACGGCTGGTAGACTCTGCATACATATTTTCTGCTTAAACCTTGTTGTGAGTAATCTTATAGCAGAAGCTTAGTACAATAAAGTCTATTGATTGATAGATTGATTTTTAACAAGACGTCTCAAAGCCGAGTAATTCCTGCTGCCTTTTAATGCCCTTGAATTCTTGTGTAAAATCCTTTATGAATCAGACCTTTTGTTTTACTATATGAGATTTTTACACAAGCGTATGAAACTTTATATAAATGCTAATATGACTATTCATAACGCCTAACGATGGAAATTCCTCTCTTTTAATTACATGGGGGATATTTTGGATAATGTCAGCTGTTAAGGCCGTTCCGTAACCCTTTCCCTGTCACCGAGGAAAAAGTAATTATATATCTTTTTTTTTTTTTTCTCCTTTTCAATATGTATCGCTTCAATGTGCATTCCTAGATAATACGGCGGGGGGAGGAGTTGGATCAATAATTTTCTATCATGTCAAAATAGTGGCAGAACAGTCATGTTTTGATAAAAAAAAAAAAAAAAACACGGCTTTTCTCTGCTGCGTGATCATTTTATTTAACCCTACGTTCACACCTATGCGTTTTTCTTTCCCCAGTGCGTTTTGCAGTTTGCAGAAAACGCACTACGGTCCATTTGCAATGGTTTCCTATGGTACTAGTTCACATCTATGCGTTTTGCGGCCGGGTTTTTTTTTGGAAAGGGTCGGGGGCTTTTCTCCCCGGCGATTTGCGGCTAATAGACTTCAATGGCGCTGCACCAGAAACACAAGTGGTCAGTGGCGGTTTGTCCATAGAGGGCGCTGGAGCGCCGCTCCCTTCTGGCTTTCGCCCGCCACTGAGTCTAATAACATACATTCATGCATTGCATTGTCTTATCCTCAGAACGTACAGGGGGGGGGGGTGCGTTCCTTGGATAAGACTGACGGCCGTCTCAGCCAATCAGGTTCCCCGATTCTGGTTATCGGTAACCTGATTGGCTGAAGCATCACCAAGGCGGGAGAAGACATCGAGGGACGTGGAAGGAGTAAGGTAAGTGCATTTTACAGGGCACAGCGGCGACAATGGGCACAGAGGCGACAAAGGGCACAGTGGCATCAATGGGCACAGTGGTGACAAAGGGCACAGTGGTGACAAAGGGCACAGTGGTGACAATGGGCACAGTGGCAAAAATTAAAGGGCACAGTGACATGCACAGTGACAACAATGGGCACAGTGGCGACAATTAAAGGACACAGTGGTGACAATTGGCACAGTGGCGACAATTGAGGGGCACAGTGGCTGAGTTTGATGGCATGGCACAGTGGTGACAATTGATGGCACAGTGGCTGTGTTTGATGGCATGGCACAGTGGCTGCGTTTGATGGCATGGCACAGTGACTGCGTTTGATGGCATGGCACAGTGGTGCGAATTGATGGCGTAGTGACTGCATTTTAAAGCATGGCACAGTGGTGATAATTGATGGCACAGTGGCTGCGTTTGATGGCATGGCAAAGTGGTGACAATTGATGGCACAGTGGCTGCATTTGATGGGCACAGTGAGGCTGGAATTTTTTTTCTTTTTTTTTTTTTCTCGTTTGCGCCCCCCAACAATTTTGAACACCAGCTGCCACTGCAAGTGGTGCATTTTTGATGCGACTTTTGATGTGTTTTGCGGTTCTTATTTTACCACTGTTTATAGCTGGTTGCTAAGCAGGGGGCCCAGGAAGCCAGTGTTCTGTCGAGAAGTGCCCCACCATCGAATAGTGCCTGTGCCATACGTCATAGCACAACCACTGATTTGCCGATCAGCTGGACTGGCGTAACAATGGCGCATAACCATGGCGCTCGGTGGGAGATACCATTTCAAAGGCACAATTTAAACCTATACAAACAGCAGGGGGGGGGGGGAGCCCGTAGTTCTCAGATCGTGCATCGCTGCTGCTGGAGGGTGGCTAACAGCGAAACACAATGTGAAAACTATGGTCTCCCCCTGCTGTTTGTATAGGTTTTAATTGTGCCCATGAAAATGGTATCTCCCATCGAGAGATACCTCCTACGATGTGCGCTTGCGCCCTGGCACGTCACACCAGCTGATCAGCAACTCAGCTGGGGTGTGGCTCCGTCCTGCCCAAGCACGGGCACTATTCGATGGGGGGCACTTCTCGACAGAACACCGGCCACCGCATCCTTAGCAACCGATGAGCCATCAGCTGTCAACGGAGGTTCCCCCCTCCTAGGTCCATACTAGGTTCTTCGGGTCTAGTCAGTTGTTTGCCACCCCCCCCCAAACAAAAAAACACCAGCCGCTGCTGCTGGAGGGCGGCTGACAGCGAGGCACAATCTGAGAACTACCGTCTCCCCCCGCTGTTTGTATAGGTTTTAATTGTGCCCGTGAAAATGGTATCTCCCATCGAGAGATACCTCCTACGATGTGCGCTTGCGTCCTGGCACGTCACACCAGCTGATCGGCAACTCAGCTGGAGTGTGGCTCCGGGCTGCGCGGACACTATCCGATGGGGGGCACTTCTTGACAGAACACCGGCCGCCGCATCCTTAGCATACGATGAGCCATCAGCTGTCAGCGGGGGTTCCCCCCTCCTAGGTCCATACTAGGCTCTTCGGGTCTAGTCAGTTGTTTGCCACCCCCCCCAAACAAAAAAACACCAGCCGCTGCTGCTGGAGGGCAGCTAACAGTGAGGCACAATGTGAGAACTACCGTCTCCCCCCGCTGTTTGTATAGGTTTCAATTGTGCCCGTGAAATGGTATCTCCCATCTAGATACCTCCTACGATGTGCGCTTGCGCCCTGGCACGTCACACCAGCTGATCGGCAACTCAGAAGGGAGTGTGGCTCCGGCCTGTACATGCGCGGGCACTATCCGATGGGGGGCACCTCTTGACAGAACACCGGCCGCCGCACCCTTAGCAACCGATGAGTCATCAGCTGTCAGCAGGGTTCTCCGCTGACAGCTGAATGTAACAAAACAAACAAATAACCCTTTTTTTTAAATAAACAGTGTAGGGTTCCCTCCCCCCCCCCCCAGGTCCATACCAGGCCCTTCAGGTCTAGTCAGTTGTTTGCCCCCCAGAACACCGGCCGCCGCATCCTTAGCAACAGATGAGTCATCAGCTGTCAGCGGGGATCCCCACTGACAGCTGAATGTAACAAAACAAACAAATAACCCTTTTTTTTTTAATAAACAGTGTAGGGTCCCCCCCCCCCCCAGGTCCATACCAGGCCCTTCAGGTCTAGTCAGTTGTTTTGCCCCCCAGAACACCGGCCGCCGCATCCTTAGCAACAGATGAGTCATCAGCTGTCAGCGGGGATCCCCACTGACAGCTGAATGTAACAAAACAAACAAATAACCCTTTTTTTTTTTTAATAAACAGTGTAGGGTCCCCCCCCCCCCCCCCCAGGTCCATACCAGGCCCTTCAGGTCTAGTCAGTTGTTTTGAAAAAAAGAGCGGGGAAGAGAGAAAGGTAGAGAAAAGGGGGGGGGGAGAGAGAGGAAGAAAGATGGGGAAGAGAGAGAAGGAGAAAGAAAGAGAGAAGGGAAGAGAAGGGGGGAAGAGAGCGGGGAAGAGAACTGGGGGGAAGAGAGAGAGTGGAAGAGGAAGACAGAGAGGGGGGGGAAATGGAGAGAGGAAAAAATATGGGGAAGAGAGAGAGAGAGGAAGAGAGAGAAGGGGAAAGAGAGAGGGGGGGAGAAGGGGGGAAAACTGGGGGGAAGAGAGAGAGGGGGAGAGGAAAATAGAGAGAGAGAGGGGGAGAGGAAAATAGAGAGAGAGAGGGAGGGAAAGGGAGAGGAGGGGCAGGGGGGAGAAACAGAGAGGATGTGAGAAGGGGAGAGGGGAAAGGAGAAGAGAGAGAGAGCGCATAAGAAGGGGGAGAGAGAGGAAGAAAGAGAGGAAAGAGAGAGAGAGGAACTGAGAGAGAGGGGGAAGAGAAGGGGGGACGAGAGAGAGGAAGAGAGAGGAGGAGAGAGAGGGGGCAGAGAAGGGGGGACGAGAGAGAGGAAGAGAGAGGAGGAGAGAGAGGGGGCAGAGAAGGGGGGACGAGAGAGAGGAAGAGAGAGGAGGAGAGAGAGGGGGAAGAGAAAGGGGGGAAGGGAGAGAGAGGAAGAGAGAGGGGGAGAGGAAGAGAGAGGGGGATAGGAAGAGAGAGGGGGATAGGAAGAGAGAGGGGGGAGAGGAAGAGAGAGAGGGGGGATAGGAAGAGAGAGAGGAATATATATATATAGAGAGAGAGAGAGAGAGAGAGGAATATATATATATATATATATATATATATATATATATATATATATATATATATATATATATATATAGAGAGAGAGAGAGAGAGAGAGAGGAATATATATATATATATATATATATAGAGAGAGAGAGAGAGGACTCGGCTCCCCCTTGAATCCTCCTTCACCTCTGTGACTTTTTTCTTGCACTCATCCAACCCATAATAACTCTTCAATTGCTTTGACAATGCTAAAATGTATTTGGTCCTGCCAATAAAGCTTATTTGAATTTGAATTTGAGAGAGAATATAAGAGTATAAAAACTGCGAAACATAAAAGAAAAAAGAAAATCTATAGTTAAATGAAGTAACAACCATGACGGCTCCCCTATCAGCCGTCTCTGGATAGCGCACAGGTATGAGATCTCCTTTTGTTGGCGATCGCTCGGAGAGACTCCTTCCCCTTTAATGCGGTCTGGAAGGGCTAATTGGGGTAGGTCCTCTTGCGGGGGGGGGGGGGCAGCTGTCACCTGGGTAAGTGGTGATGATGCGGAGGTAATGCCGAGCGGAGCCGCAGCTGCCATCGCAGCGTATTATCAGCGAGGCGGAGGCATCACGCTGGATGTAGACGGAGCGATCAGTGCCTGTAGTAGAGTGATCGACAGCTCCAGATAACCCCGGGGGCACAGGTGCCTCCTTATCACATTCACTTTAATCCACTTTGTCACTGAACACACGGCGAGAGAGGAATTCTAAAAAGTGCCGGCAG
Organism: Rana temporaria; assembly: GCF_905171775.1. Lineage (NCBI taxonomy): Eukaryota > Metazoa > Chordata > Amphibia > Anura > Ranidae > Rana > Rana temporaria. The sequence goes on along the minus strand of NC_053499.1, from coordinate 153,872,510 downwards.
CCGGAACGCCGAGATATCTGATGGGATAAGCTTTATTCCGCCTGTCTGCGGGGATGACAGCGGGGACCTTATGTTTTATTCACAGGAAGGCGGTAATGAGAGCGACACGGATCCTGACACCGCCGACTTCTCCTTCAGGAAATGCTACTTGCCTGGCATCTCATGCTGGGCCTCAGGCTTCAATCCTTGGAGGGAGTCCCTGAAACAAGTGTGCAAATCAGGACTAATTTAGTCTCAATTTCCTGATCTGTCCTTCGTGGTCTATCTAGAGCAGAGATATGCAATTAGCGGACCTCCAGCTGTTGCAGAACTACAAGTCCCATGAGGCATAGCAAGACTCTGACAGCCACAAGCATGTCACCCAGAGGCTGTCCTGGGCAGGAAGGTGCCCCCCCCCTCGGTATTGAAGGGGTGAAAGTGCCCCCCCCCCGGTATTGAAGGGGTGAAAGTGCCCCCCCCGGTATTGAAGGGGTGAAAGTGCCCCCCCGGTATTGAAGGGGTGAAAGTGCCCACCGGTATTGAAGGGGTGAAAGTGCCCCCCGGTATTGAAGGGGTGTAAGTGCCCCCCGGTATTGAAGGGGTGAAAGTGCCCCCCCGGTATTGAAGGGGTGAAAGTGCCCACCGGTATTGAAGGGGTGAAAGTGCCCCCCGGCATTGAAGGGGTGAAAGTGCCCCCCGGTATTGAAGGGGTGAAAGTGCCCCCCCGGCATTGAAGGGGTGAAAGTGCCCCCCCCCGGTATTGAAGGGGTGAATGTGCCCCCCCGGTATTGAAGGGGTGAAAGTGCCCCCCCGGTATTGAAGGGGTGAAAGTCCCCCCCGGCATTGAAGGGGTGAAAGTGCCCCCCGGTATTGAAGGGGTGAAAGTGCCCCCCCCCCCCGCTATTGAAGGGATGAAAGTGCCCCCCGGCATTGAAGGGGTGAAAGTGCCCCCCCCCCCGGTATTTAAGGGGTGAAAGTGCCTCCCCGGCATTGAAGGGGTAAAAGCGCCCCCCCCCGGCATTGAAGGGGTGAAAGTGCCCCCCGGTATTGAAGGGGTGAAAGTGCCCCCCCCGGTATTGAAGGGGTGAAAGTGCCCCCCGGTATTGAAGGGGTGAAGGTGCCCCCCGGTATTGAAGGGGTGAAAGTGCCCCCCGGTATTGAAGGGGTGAAAGTGAAGAAACTCTTTTTCTCTTTCTGAAATTCTCGCCGTTTTCACTCTCCAGCCTTCTCCGCGCGTCGGCTCGACGTTGTTTCGTCTCGGAGCGGTAGGGTCCAAATCTTGGTCACCTGCTCCGGAGTTACAATTCCCGTCAGATCAGCACAGGGGGAACCGTTCTCCATCTTCGCTAATAATTTCTAATAAATCAATCAAAGTGCGGCGGAAGCGGCGTTAAGTGGCGTCCGTGTGTGGGCCGCGTGTTAAGCCCCAGTCAAGGCTATTATTAGTTTAAGCAGCGCATTCATTCCGCCCGCCGTAATCACAGTATCGCTTCCCATCTACAGAAAGGGAATAATGATATATTACAACGTCGTTTCTACAACATTACAATGGATACATCGAAAAAAGCAGCGTGACTGCGCGTGACAATGAGGGGGGGGGGATTGGAGAGCGTGTTTGCGAGGAAACGGAACGCCAAAGATGAGCGCAATTCCTCTTTGCCGCAGTTTTCAAAAATACCTGACCAAGGATGTAATATTAAGCCAACACGACAGTGGCCCAGATTCAGGTAGCTTTGCCCCTTTTTTACGGAGGCGCAGCGCACCGTAAATTTCCTGCGCTACGCGCGATTCACGGAGCAGTAGCTCCGTAAATTGCGTGTGCGCACCGGAAAACTGCCCGGCGTAAGCGCGCGCAATTTAAACGATCACATTGGGGGCGTGGATCATTTAAATTAGGCGCGTTCCCGCGCCGAGGCGTAGTGCGCATGCTCCGTCGGGAAACTTTCCCCACGTGCATTGCGGTAAATGACGTCGCAAGGACGTCATTTGCTTCAAAGTGAACGTGAATGGCGTCCAGCGCCATTCACGATTCACTTACGCAAACGACGTAAAATTTAAATTTCGCGACGCGGGAACGACGGGTATACTTAGCATTGGCTGCCCCTGCTTTTAGCATGTGCAGCCTTACGCGAAACCCGACGTACGCAAACGACGTAAACTGCGTACGCAGGGCTCGCGTAGGGTTGTGAATCGGCGTTAGTATGCTATACGCTGACCACAACGGGAACGCCCCCTAGCGGCCAGCGTAAGAATGCAGAATGCAGCCTGCGTAACGAGGTTCCTGAATCAGGAGCATTCGTAACGCTGGCGCAAGTAAGCAATTGCGCTGCGTAACTATGGTTACGCAGACGCAATTGCTTCTTGAATCTAGGCCAGTCTCTTGAAAGCCCATCCTCCAACCCCAGTGGCGGTGCGTCCAGAGTGGGCACAGGAGCGCCGCCCCCTCTCTCCTGCACCCGGGAGCGCCTCCCCCTCTCCTGCACCTGGGAGCGCCGGCCCCTCTCTCCTGCACCCGGGAGCGCAGCCCCCTCTCTCCTGCACCCGGGAGCGCCGGCCCCTCTCTCCTGCACCCGGGAGCGCCGCCCCCTCTCTCCTGCACCCGGGAGCGCCGGCCCCTCTCTCCTGCACCCGGGAGCGCCTCCCCCTCTCTCCTGCACCCGGGAGCGCCTCCCCCTCTCTCCTGCACCCGGGAGCGCCGCCCCCTCTCTCCTGCACCCGGGAGCGCCGCCCCCTCTCTCCTGCACCCGGGAGCGCCTCCCCCTCTCTCCTGCACCCGGGAGCGCCGGCCCCTCTCTCCTGCACCCGGGAGCGCCGCCCCCTCTCTCCTGCACCCGGGAGCGCCGCCCCCTCTCTCCTGCACCCGGGAGCGCCTCCCCCTCTCTCCTGCACCCGGGAGCGCCGGCCCCTCTCTCCTGCACCCGGGAGCGCCGCCCCCTCTCTCCTGCACCCGGGAGCGCCTCCCCCTCTCCCCTGCACCCGGGAGCGCCTCCCCCTCTCTCCTGCACCCGGGAGCGCCTCCCCCTCTCTCCTGCACCCGGGAGCGCCGGCCCCTCTCTCCTGCACCCGGGAGCGCCGCCCCCTCTCTCCTGCACCCGGGAGCGCCTCCCCCTCTCCCCTGCACCCGGGAGCGCCTCCCCCTCTCTCCTGCACCCGGGAGCGCCTCCCCCTCTCTCCTGCACCTGTCACTCAACGATAGATAGATTCATGCATTGCATGGAAGTATCTATTGTCACCGCTGCCGCCCCCTATTCAGGTGTCCCGCCCCCGTCGGCTCTAATCGGCTTCCAAATGGGCAAGGAGCAGGCGCACTGCTGTGCGTTTGCTGTTTACGTTGTGCTGTGTTAGGGAATCGCTTCCCTGACACTGACCCGTCTGGTTACCGGTCACCTGATTGGCTGAAGCGTCATGAAGAGGACGGGAGAAGACATCGAGGACTGGAGGTAGCATGGAGGACAGCGCTGACCCAAAAAAGGTAAGTGCCGGGGGGGGGGGGCAAACTGGCGGCATTTGATGGGTCAAACTGGCATCAGGCCTTGTTAATAAATAGAAGAATAAGAAGCCATGACTGGTCTTGTTTCTAAGAGAATTAATGGCTCTTGTGTTCTGCGGGGGCCCTTTTATAGGATTTGCATTGAAATGTTAGCAGTGTTGCCGGGGGGTGGATAGAGTTCAATGCTAAAGTTTATTCTGCTTCTATTTTGTCTCCCCTGGTAAAGGGACAGGCCAAGGACAGTCAGGCTGGGGAGGAAAGAGCTAGATAATGCTGGATGCCCCCCCCCCCCCCAGGCCAGGAAATGGGGCGGGGCTTTATCTGCCTTGCTGCCGCTTTCAATGCACGGTGTGAGAAGCTCGCAGTGTGCAGTGAAATCAGAGGAAGCCATTTCAGTTCAGGAGAGGAGCCGCTACAACTGTGCAGGACTGGAGGGAAGGCCGGGGCTCAGCTTTAGGAAGGCCTAAAATCAGAGGTGTAACTGTAACCTTCAGGGCCCCAGTGCAAAAAGCTATGACCGCCGGGGGCCCTTTTTATCAGTGCCGGGACCCTTCTCACTCGGGCCCTTTACTCCCATTTCGGGACCTTTTACTTTTCTGCCACTTTGGTGCGATTTGAGTGCCATAAACTGCAATGTTAAATCACAAAAGTCGCAAGGAAACCACAAGCAAGTCGCTTGACTCAGCTGATCACAGAGAGGGGCTAAGGGCCAATCACAGCGGCCCTTTACCACGTGTCCAATGACAGAGGATCACAATGTAAACACAAGCCGGTTATCGCTGAGAGCATGAGGAGGGGAGAAGAGAGATGATAACCGGCTTGTGTTACATAGTTACATAGTTAGTCAGGTTGAAAAAAGACACAAGTCCATCCAGTTCAACCACAAAAAACAAAATAAAAAACACAGTAAAATCCTATACACCCAACTCCATACCCACAGTTGATCCAGAGGAAGGCAAAAAACCCCAGCGGAGCATGAGATCCAATTTGCTACAGCAGGGGAAAAAATTCCTTCCTGATCCCCCGAGAGGCAATCGGATTTACCCTGGATCAACTTTACCTACAAATCTTAGTACTCAGTTATATTCTGTACATTTAGGAAAGAATCCAGGCCTTTCTTAAAGCAATCTACTGAGCTGGCCAGAACCACCTCTGGAGGGAGTCTGTTCCACATTGTCACAGCTCTTACTGTGAAAAAACCTTTCCGTATTTGGAGGTGAAATCTCTTTTCCTCTAGACGTAAAGAGCGCCCCCTTGTCCTCAGTGATGACCGTAAAGTGAATAACTCAACACCAAGTTCACTATATGGACCCCTTATATATTTGTACATGTTGATCATATCCCCCCTAATTCTCCTCTTCTCAAGAGAGAATAAATTCAGTTCCTCTAACCTTTCCTCATAGCTGAGCTCCTCCATGCCTCTTATCAGTTTGGTTGCCCTTCTCTGCACTTTCTCCAGTTCTCCGATGTCCTTTTTGAGAACTGGTGCCCAAAACTGAACTGCATATTCCAGATGAGGTCTTACTAATGATTTGTACAGGGGGGCAAAATTATATCTCTGTCTCTGGAGTCCATCCCTCTCTTAATACAAGAAAGGACTTTGCTCGCTTTGGAAACCGCAGCTTGGCATTGCATGCCATTATTGAGCTTATGATCAACTAAAACCCCCAGATCCTTCTCCACTACAGATCCCCCCAGTTGTACTCCCCCCTAGTATGTATGATGCATGCATATTCTTAGCCCGCCAGATGAGAATGCTGCCTCAGCGACTTCGTTTCTGCCATTCCGCATTGAAATCAACTGGCTCTCTTATAGGCGCGACAATGCACTCGTGGCTCGACTTTCCAAACGTTCACAAAGCGCCCAAATGCAATCGCAGCCTCAGGGACCACGCCTTCCCGTGTGTAGGGGCGGCCCAATAAAATGAATCGCTCTGCCCTACAAACGACGCGCCGGAAAGTGCGGTTGCATCTGTAGGAGTGTCCTAGCCTCAAAGCCCCCCCGGCGCGCGGTCACAGATATGCGCGCGGCCGGCAGGAAGAGGTTAACGCAATGTGAACATTTCAGCCGTGAAAAACTTCCCGTTCTTTCGACACAACGTAACATTTTACGACCCGCATTCCAAAACTTTATTGAGATTTAGCGCGAAAAACATTCAGATCCCTTAATTTATGTACTACTGGCGATTTACCCGTGCGATTTGGAAGCACATGAAATAAAGCCGCCTCCCCCCCCCCCCTCGCGCTTCCCGCCATCAAGTCCTTTGAGTGTATTTAAATCACGTTTTTTTAATTTAAATTGTTGTATGGCTTCCACGCCGGCGATAGCGCGCTCAAGGACACCGAGGTCTCTGCATATAATTAAGGACTAATAGAAGTGTATTAAAAAATGCACAGCAAATAATAATCGCACCAGTACTTGCTCGGGGTTTGAAAGGGATTAGGAAACAATACTCTCTGAAAGTGCGCGGATTAAGCGGGCGCGAGGAAACTATTTCAAAAGGTTTTGTCTTCATTATTGTTTTGCGGCGAGATGTTCCTGAGATTCCGGAGATTTCTAACTCACCTGGAAAAAAAAATCGCAAACCCGTTTTTGTACTTTTCCAAAAAATCGCAAACCCGTTTTTGTACTTTTCGAGAAAATCGCAAACCCGTTTTTGTACTTTTCAAGAAAATCGCAAACCAGTTTTTGTACTTTTCAAGAAAATCGCAAACCCGTTTTTGTACTTTTCAAGAAAATCGCAAACCCGTTTTTGTACTTTTCAAGAAAATCGCAAACCCGTTTTTGTACTTTTCAAGAAAATCGCAAACCAGTTTTTGTACTTTTCGAGAAAATCGCAAACCCGTTTTTGTACTTTTTCAAGAAAATCGCAAATCCGTTTTTTTACTTTTTCAAGAAAATCGCAAACCAGTTTTTGTACTTTTTAAGAAAATCGCAAACCAGTTTTTGGACTTTTCGAGAAAATCGCAAACCAGTTTTTGTACTTTTTAAGAAAATCGCAAACCAGTTTTTGGACTTTTCGAGAAAATCGCAAACCAGTTTTTGTACTTTTCAAGAAAATCGCAAACCCCGTTTTTGTACTTTTCAAGAAAATCGCAAATCCGTTTTTGTACTTTTAAAGAAAATCGCAAACCTGTTTTTGTACTTTTCGAGAAAATCGCAAACCCGTTTTTGTACTTTTCTTTCATTCAAAGAAATATTTTGTGCCCCCCGTCCACGCCTGCCGATCTTGAAGCGCTGCGATTCCAAATCACGCGATGCACATTTGGGGGCGCTATAATACTTAACGGCACCCCTAAACGCTGTGCGATTTTGCCTGCGATCGGCGTGCAAAAAAAAAATCACGCAGAGATTGTGTCAAAATGCGTCTTTTAGAAATGCGTCTTTTAGAAAGCGTCTTTTTGAGGCTGCGATTGCGTTTGGGCGCTTTGTGAACGTTTGCCAGGTGCATGCTGGGAGTCAGGCAACCAGAAAACGCACCAGAATCGCATCAAACGCGCATTTTTACAGCGTTTTTGCAACGGAGCGGCCTGAAAGCAGCCTTAGGAAGTAAAACAGTCACCGCTTCGACCACGCGCCCGTTTGTCCGGCCGCCGCCCTTGAGTTGCGTTGATACGCGGGTCGCCGTTCCCCAGTGCCGACAATACACAGAGTAAATAGAATACCAAACACGTCGCGCTTTAAAAAATGCGTCTAAAATGCATCAAAAGCGTTTTTTGGTGCGTTTTTTGAGTCACATGTTCATGTTTCCCAGGTGCACGCTGGGAGTCAGGCAACCAGAAAACGCATCGGAATCGCATCAAACGCGCATTTTTACAGCGTTTTTGCAACGGAGCGGCTTAAAAGCAGCCTTAGGAAGTAAAATGGTCACCGCTTCCATCCCGAGCGCCCGTTTGTCCGCCGCCACCCTTGGGTTGCGTTGATCCGCGGCTCGCCGCTCCCCAGCGCCGACAATACGCAGAGTAAATAGAATACCAAACACGTCGCGCTTTAAAAAATGCGTCTAAAATGCATCAAAAGCGTTTTTTGGTGCGTTTTTTTGAGTCACGTGTCCATGTTTCCCAGGTGCACGCTGGGAGACAGGCAACCAAAAAACACACCGGAATCGCATCAAACGCGCATTTTTACAGCGTTTTTGCAACGGAGCGTCCTGAAAGCAGCCTTAGGAAGTAAAACGGTCACCGCTTCCACCGCGCGCCCGTTTGTCCGCCGCCGCCCCTTTTTAGGCAGCTGTCAGTCTCCGTCTGGGTTTTGCGTCGATCCGCGGCTCGTCGTTCCCCAGCGCCGACGAACGAGGCAGAGATGCGATAAAAGGCGCTTAGTAGGTGGCGTGCGGAGAGAGCGACAACAAACAACTGTTTTATGACTCCGACACAGACTGCTAAGCGACAATCTTGACGGAAAGCGATGAGCCCCTCACCCGCGGAGGGAAACCTTTAAAGTTAATTCGGCTCTGAGTTACGACCCGTCCGCCGCCGCCGCCGCCAGCCGCCGCTCTCTTCAATCCGCTTTAATTTATACGTCGGGCCGCGTCATCGGAATCTATTAGCCGTTTATCTATACGGCTCCTAATAGGAAAACGGCGCACAATCGGTTGGGGAGACGGCGACAAATCGCTCTCTCGCGCGCCCGGCATCATCGAGTTAAGTGCGGGAATAACTTTGGCTGTCATTCCAGCTTTGGCGCGGACGTCTCGCTTTTTATTGGCCGTCATCGGGGGGGGAGGGGACAGGTCCGTCCGAACGAAAAAAAACGAAGATTGCGGCGGCGAGTTGTGTCCTTAGGATATATAGGAGCCAATCGCTGACAGGACGGCAATTTAGAGTCGGACAGTCGCCTGCGCTAATAGCGGGTATCAGTTACACGGGCAATACCTGCGAGAGACGCTCGCCACCGGGATGGATTTCTGCCGCGGTAATAGAGTTGTGCGACGCAAATCACCGGCCAGGAGCTGATTTATTTGTAGGTCTGTCCATCCAGTCCTGAGATTTACACAGCTCTGCCGCCCAGTGCAGCCCTCTCTGGCAGCTCTGGAGATCTGATTGTTTTTATTTTTTCCTTTCTGCTGCAGTTTAGTAACAATTAGAGGCCAATCAGATGAGTGCATTGCGGTAACACATGCATTATATTCATCCCTAATAGCACCCCAATGCTCTAAGGCAGGGTGTTGGGGGGGGGGGCAAAAAAAAGATTTCATTAATGAAAAATTTGAATCAATCAATAAACACACTCTAAGAAAAAACTTCACATCCAAAGCAGGAAGCATCAAAAGCCCCCCATAAGATCAGAGTCCTCCTCCTTCACATCAGAGCCCCCCCCCCACTTGCACACTGGAGCCCTCCTTTTACATCAGAGCCCCCTCCCTCACATCAGAGCCCCCTTCTTCACATCAGAGCCCCCTTTTTATATCAGAAGTCCCTCCTTCGAATCAGAGACCCATTTTTTACAACAGAGTCCCCCCCCCACTTGCACACTGGAGCCCTCCTTTTACTTCAGAGCCCCCTCCCTCACACCAGAGCCCCCCTTTTACATCAGAGCCCCCCTTTTACAACAGAGCCCCCTCCCTCACATCAGAACCCCCTTTTTATATCAGAAGTCCCTCCTTCACATCAGAGCCACACTTTTTACAGCAGAGTCCCCCCCCCCCCTTGCACACTGGGGCCCCCCGTTTACATCAGAGCCCCTTCCTTCACATCAAAGCCCCCCTTTTACATCAGAGCCCCCTTTTTACATCAGAGCCCCCCTTTTTACATCAGAGCCCCCCTTCTACATCAGAGCCCCCTTTTTACATCAGAGCCCCCTTTTTACATCAGAGCCCCGTCCTTCACATCAGAGCCCCCTTTTACATCAGTGCCTCTCCTTCACATCAGAGCCTCTCCTTCACATCAGAGCCCCCCTTTTACATCAGTGCCTCTCCTTCACATCAGTGCCCTCTCCTTCACATCAGAGCCCCCCTTTTACATCAGCGCCCCCTCCTTCACATCAGAGCCCCCTCCTTTATATCAGAACCCCCTTTACATCAGAACCCCTTTTACATCAGAGCCCTCTCCCTCACACCAGAGCCCCCCTTTTACATCAGAGTCCCCTCCTTCACATCAGAGCCCCCCTTTTACATGAGAAGTCCTCATTCACATCAGAGCCCCCCTTTTACATGAGAAGTCCTCATTCACATCAGAGCCCCCCTTTAAAATCAAAGCCCCCTCCTGCACATTAAAGCCCCCTTTTACATCAGTGCCCCCTCCTTTACATCAGAGCCCACTTCTTCACATCAGAGCCCACTCCTTCATATCAGAGCCCCCCTTTCACATCAGAAGCCCCTTTTACATCAGAGCCCTCTCCCTCACATCAGAGCCCCCTCCTTTACATCAGAGCCCCCTCCTTTATATCAGAGCCCCCTCCTTCACATCAGAACCCCCCTCCTTCACATCAGAGCCCACTCCTTCATATCAGAGCTCTCCTTTCACATCAGAACCCCCTTTTACATCAGAGCCCTCTCCCTCACATCAGAGCCTCCTCCTTTACATCAGAGCCCCCTCCTTTACATCAATGCCCCCTCTTTCACATCAGAGCCCCCTCCTTCACATTAGAGCCCACTCCTTTATATCAGAACCCTCTTTCACATCAGAACCCCCTTTTACATCAGAGCCCTCTCCCTCACATCAGAGCGCCCTCCTTTACATTAGAGCCCCCCTTTTACATCAGAGCCCCCCTTTTACATCAGAGCCCTCTTTTTACATCAGAAGTCCCCCCTCCTTCACATCAGATCCCCCCCCCCCCTCCCCCCAAATTGTGTGAATGGGGCCTTAAGAAAATCACCTTGATTTTTATTTAAAAAAACAGATATGCCCAAGAGAAACAAAAAGACTTTGTATAAAAAGATCGTTTTATAAAACAAGGGCCCCCGGTCGCAGGTCCCTGCGTGTTAACCCATCACACAATGCGCGCGCATTAACGCACAAGAACATGTGACCGCCCCTTATCTTATAAGTAGATCTTTTATACAAAGTAACCTTTTTTTTCTTCTTCTTTGGCACACCGGTGCGTTTATAAAAAAGAAAAAAATCTATAAAAGATAACTAAGGCGATTTTTTTATTTTTCCTCCTAATACCGAAACGTCCATCTGCAAATCTTCTATTACATCCTAAATGAATCTAAATTCTATCAGCTGGCATTGTACCTGACCTAAATGGCACTGAAAGACATTACTATTCCCTAATAACAGGGCCTATTAAATCTTCATCCGCTCCTCTCCCACCATTGTGAGGAGAAAACAGCGTTTTTAATAACTGGGATCGTCTATTATAGCGGATAGAATTATAGGGAACGCGATGCCAGGCAGATGTGGGCAAAGACGCCCCGGTATCACTTTCCCCATTGGCCAGGTGAATGGACGGATTCAATTCGACGTGGAATGTGCGCAATTGCCAAACGTTTTTCTTTTTTTTTGTTGCTTTTTTTAAAAATTTTATATCATTTTAAAGGGAAACTTTATATCTGAAACAATTTGTTGTACCTCTTGACGCAGGTGTTTTAGGACTTGGAAACTGTTTTTAGTTTAACCGCTTCAGCCCCCGGACCATTCGGCTGGCCAAAGACCAGAGCCCGGATTCAGAGAGATCTGCCTATCTCTCGGTGGTAGTAACGTATCTCAGATAAGTTACGCCGCCGTAAATTAGGGCGCAAGTTCCGTATTCATAAAGAACTTGCGCCCTAAGTTACGGCGGCGTAACGTATGTGGTCCGGCGTAAGCCCGCCTAATTCAAATGTGGATGATGTGGGCGTGTTTTACGTAAATTTAGTGTGACCCCACGTATTTGACGTTTTTTTACGAACGGCGCATGCGCCGTTCGTGAAAGAATCCCAGTGCGCATGCTCGAACTTACGCCGCAAATCGTCAATGCTTTAGACGTGAACGTAACTTACGCACAGCCCTATTCGCGAACGACTTCCGCAAACGACGTAAAATTTTCAAAATTCGATGCAGGAACGACGTCCATACTTAACATTGCGTACGCCTCATATAGCAGGGGTAACTTTTTACGCCGGAAAAAGCCTAACGTAAACAACGTAAAAAAATGCGCCGGGAGGACATACGTTTCTGAATCGGCGTATCTCCCTAATTTGCATATTTCTCGCGGAAATCTATGGAAGCGCCACCTAGCGGCCAGCGTAAATATGCAGCCTAAGACACGACAGTGTAAGACACTTACGCCGGTCGGATCTTAGGGAAATCAATGCGTAACTGATTCTACGAATCGGGCGCAAAGATACAACCCCGCAACTCAGAGTTACGACGGCGTATCCGGAGATACGCCGTCGTAAGTGCTCTCTGAATCCGGGCCCAGAGCGTTTTTTGCGATTCGGCACTGCGTCGCTTTAACTGACAATTGCGTCCGACGTGGCTTCCAAACAAAATCTGCGTCCTTTTTTTCCCACAAATAGAGCTTTCTTTTGGTGGTATTTGATCACCTCTGCGGTTTTCTTTTTTTGCGCTATAAACAAAAATAGAGCGACAATTTTGAAAAAAAGCAATACTGTTTTACTTTTTGCTGTAATAAATATCCCCCAAAAATATCGGGGTATACCGCGCACCCCAAGCTTAGAAAGGTAGTTTAAGGGAAAAAAATAATTACATTTTTGCCCTGCGTCCATCGGCGGCCTTGTCCGGCGTCCGTCTGAAGCCTTGCGCGGGGTTCGTGCAGCCTTGTGGGTGTCCGTCTGCGGCTTCCTTGCGCAGGGTCCGTCCAGCCTTGTGGGTGTCGTCTGCGAGTCCATCCGCACCTTGCGCGGGGTTGCAGCGGTGTTTGTTTTTGGATTTGGCGCCTCGGCCAAGCCGAGAGGAGACGGATTTCCTGTGTGTTCGGCTCCTCTCGGCTTGTCTCGGCTCCTCTCGTGTGGCTGCGGGCGGAGCCAAGCGTGGCCGAGCCTAGCCGAGTGCGCAGTACACTCGGCTCGGCTCTAGGCTGCGGCGGGCGGAGCCGAGCGTGGCCGAGCCTAGCCGAGTGCGCAGTACACTCGGCTCTAGGCTGCGGCGCTCAGAGACAGCGGGGATCGCCGTATATCGCGCACCCACGGGAAAAAAGTGCGCGATATATGCCGATAAATACGGTCTATAAAAAAAATTCCCTCAGTTTAGGCCGATACGTATTCTTCTACATATTTTTGGTAAAAAAAAATCGCAATAATCGTTTATTGATTGGTTTGCGCAAAAGTTATAGCGTCTACAAAATAGGGGATATTTTAATGGCATTTTTATTAATATATTTTTTTTTAATAGTTATGGCGGCGATCTGCGATTTTTATCGGCACTGCGACATTATGGCGGACACATCGGACACTTTTGACACATTTTTGGGACCATTGTCATTTATAGAGTGATCAGTGCTATAAAAATGCTGTCCTCGGGCCTTTCCGGCTGTTTACGAGGATCTCTGGCGCCCCCCGCCTCTGGCCGCATGCGTTATTGCATGCCATTGAAGTCAATGCGGAACAAATTATTTTCGTTTCCATTGTCTTCAATGGGGAAATTCGCTTTGATATGCGAGTACTTTGGATTACGAGCATTCACCTGGAACGGATTATGCTCGTAATCCGAGGCTCCACTGTATTTGATCACCCCTGCACTTGCGCTATAAACAAAAAAAAATTCTTTCTGCTATAATACATATCCCCAAAAAAATATGTAAAACAACTAATTTCTTTATCAATTTAGTCCAATATGTATTCTTCTACATATTTTTGGTAAAAAAAAAAAAATCCCAATAAGCGTATATTGATTGCTTTGCGCAAAAGTTATAGATTTAGGGACTTTTGTTTATTAATTTTTTACTGGTAATGACGGCGATCTGCGATTTTTAGTGGGACTGCGACATTGCGGTCTGACAAATCTGACATACCTGTACAGTGGCGGCTGGTGCTCAAAATTTTCGGGGGGGCGCAAAAAAAAAAAAAATTGCAGCCTCACTGTGCCCATCAAATACAGCCACTGTGACATCAATTGTCACCACTGTGGCATGCCATCAAATGCAGTCACTGTGCCATGCCATCAAACGCAGCCACTGTGCCATCAATTGTCACCACTGTGCCATGCCATCAAACGCAGCCACTGTGCCATCAATTGTCACCACTGTGCCATGCCATCAAATGCAGCCACTGTGCCATCAATTATCACCACTGTGCCATGCCATCAAATGCAGTCACTATGCTATCAATTCGCACCACTGTGCCATGCCATTAAACGCAGTTACTGTGCCATGCCATCAAACGCAGCCACTGTGCCATCAATTGTCACCACTGTGCCATGCCATCAAACGCAGCCACTGTGCCATCAATTATCACCACTGTGCCATGCCATCAAATGCAGTCACTATGCCATCAATTCGCACCACTGTGCCATGCCATCAAATGCAGTCACTGTGCCATGCCATCAAACGCAGTCACTGTGCCATGCCATCAAACGCAGTCGCTGTGCCATGCCATCAAACGCAGTCACTGTGCCATCAATTGTTACCACTGTGCCATGCCATCAAACGCAGCCACTGTGCCAATTGTCACCAATATGCCCCTCAATTGTCGCCACTGTGCCAATTGTCACCACTGTGCCCTTTAATTGTCGCCACTGTGCCCATTGTTGCCACTGTGCATGTCACTGTGCCCTTTAATTGCTGCCACTGTGCCCATTAATGCCACTGTGCCCATTGATGCCACTGTGCCCTTTGTCGCCTCTGTGTACATTGTCGCCGCTGTGCCCTGTAAAATGCACTTACCTTACTCCTTCCACGTCCCTCGATGTCTTCTCCCGCCTTGGTGACTCTTCACCCAATCAGGTTACCGATAACCAGAATCAGCGAACCTGATTGGCTGAGACGGCCGTCAGTCTTATCCAAGGAACGCACCCCCCGTATGTTCCGAGGATAAGACATCCGGGAGACAAGGGCTGTACTCGGAAAGCCGCTGGCTCTGATAGGCACTTCCGCACAGCCAACCAGCTGCCGGTATTCAGGTGGCCACCTCAATAGACCAGCGGCAGCTGGCAACAATAACATACATTCATGCAATGCATGAATGTATGTTATTTTCAGTGGCGGTGCGGAGCCAGAGGGGGCGGCGCTCCAGCGCCCTCTATAGACGGACCGCCGCTGTAAACCTGTAGCTGATTTCAACCAAAGGCTCAATTGGGCTTTAGTTTCTATATTTGACGGGAGTTCCCCTTTAAATGATCCCTCCCCCCCCCCCCCCTTGTGTGACCCAACCTCGCCGTTCTGCTCGAATCTCCATTTATTGCCGTTTTACGGAAGAGAGGAGAAATGATTGTTCTTCTGAAGATTGTACATTGTTAAACATCTATTCAACTTTCTTTGCTAAGTCTCCATTGCAATTTTCTTATAATAATTTATGACATCTTGCCAAAAAGTCAATACTCCGAGTCAGGTAGAATCCATAAAGCATTCTCGCAGTGAGCGCTAATGTTACACTCCCGGGCCGGGCGATCGGCGGCGGCCGCAGTGTGCTGCTCTGACCTGCTGGAAAAGTCTTTGACTCCCCCGGGGCGATCGCACTGAGATATTCCGCCCTCGTCCTACCCTATAAATCCGATCGATCATCTGCTGTCCGATCTCAGATCCTGTCACTTGAGCGTTTTGTAACTCGCCGCAGACGGGTTACATGACGGAACTGAAGGGACAGAACATGGAAATATGGTCGCTGGGGCCAAAATCCATCAAGGGCACATAGGCACTTAAGGCATGCTAAAATGGCTTGCAATAACATGGCCTTGGTGGCCACTTTAGCATCCCAGGAGTGTTGTTTGACTCTTCCTAAAGTGGTACTTTCTGAAAAAACAAGTCTGCATTTAATAAAAACTCTTATGTCACATGTGTGATTGGGGGGTTATCCGATGGGGGGGGGCTGAGTGATTGGGGGGCTCTTTGAAGAGGACACACAGACATGTGATTAGAAGGTTCTATGATGGGAGGGCTCTGTGATTGGTGGAGCTCTGTGATGGGGGGGCTGTGTGATTGGTGAGGTTCTTTGAGGGAGAGACTGTGTGATTGGGGGTTTAATGAGAGGGGTGCTGTGTGGTTCTGTGATGGGAACTGTGTGATTTGGGAGGCTCTATGATGGGGAACTGTGGGATTGGTGGGGCTCTATGATGGGGGGACTGTGTGATTGGCATGGTTCTGTAATAGGGGGACTGTGGGATTTGTAGGGCTCTATGATAGGGGGATTGTGTAATTGGCATGGTTCTGTGATAGGGGGACTGTGGGATTGGTGGGGCTCTATGATGGGGGGACTGTGTGATTGGCATGGCTCTGTAATAGGGGGACTGTGGGATTGGCGGGGCTCTATGATGGGGGAACTGTGTGATTGGGGGCTCTATGATGGGGGGACTGTGTGATTGGCATGGTTCTGTAATAGGGGGACTGTTGGATTGGTAGGACTCTATGATGGGGGAACTGTGTGATTGGCATGGTTCTGTAATAGGGGGACTGTGGGATTGGCAGGGCTCTATGATGGGTGGACTGTGTGATTGGCATGGTTCTGTAATAGCGGGACTGTGTGATTGGTAGGGCTCTATGATAGGGGGATTGTGTAATTGGCATGGTTCTGTGATAGGGGGACTGTGGGATTGGTGGGGCTCTATGATGGGGGGAATGTGTAATTAGAATGGTTCTGTAATAGGGGGACTGTGGGATTGGTGGGGCTCTATGATGGGGGGAATGTGTAATTAGAATGGTTCTGTAATAGGGGGACTGTGGGATTGGTGGGGCTCTATGATGGGGGGACTGTGTGATTGGCATGGTTCTGTAATAGGGGGACTGTGGGATTTGTAGGGCTCTATTATAGGGGGATTGTGTAATTGGCATGGTTCTGTGATAGGGGGACTGTGGGATTGGTAGGGCTCCATGATGGGGGGGACTGTGTGATTAGCATGGTTCTGTGATAGGGGTACTGTGGGATTGGTAGGGCTCTATGATGGGGGGACTGTGTAATTGGGGGTTTAATGAGAGAGGGACTGTATGATTGGGGGGGGGGGGCTTTGTGATAGGGGACTTTGTGTTTGGGAGTTTAATGGTAGGGGCACTGTGTGACTGGGGGTTCAATGAGAGGGAGACTTTGGTTGGTGGGGAACTGATCGGGGGCTTTGTGAAGGGGGGACCCTGTGATTGGGGGCTTTATGATAGGAAAACGGTGTTATTGGGAGTTCTGTGATGGAAGGGTTGTGTGATTGGTGGATCTGTGATGGGGGAACTGTATGATTAGGGACTCTATGCTAGGGAGACTGGGGGGTGGGGGTTGGGGCTCTTTGATGAAAGACTGTGTGGTTAGAGGGCTCTGTTATGGAGTGACTGTGTGATTTGGGGTTTAGTGATAAGGGGGACTGTGTTTTTGAGGGTTCAATTATAGGGGGGCTGTGTGATCAGTGGGGCTCTGTGATAGTGAATCTAGTGATTGGGGGGCTCTGTGATAGGGGGTCCGTGTGATGAGGATTTGGGTGGTTATGATATGGGGACTGTATGATTTGGGGGGGGGGGGTTATAATATGGGGACTGTGTGATTGGGGAGCTCTGTAATGTGGAAAATGTTTGATTGGGGGGTTTTATGCTAGGGAGACTGGGGGGCTGTTTGATGGTGGACTTTGTGAATGGGGGCTCTATGATAAGGAGACTGTGAGATTGGGGGGCTGTGTGATGGGGTAATGTGTAATGGGGGGGCTCTGTGATGTGGGACTACATGATTGAGAAGCTCCGTGATGGGGACTGTGTGATTGGGGGGGGGGGTTATGATAGGGGGACCGTATGATTGGAGGGACTCTGTGATGGGGAACTGTGTGATTGGGGGGGGGGGGTTTGATAGGGGGACTGTGTGATTGGAGGGACTCTGTGATGGGGAACTGTGTGATTGGGGGGGTTATGATAGGGGGACTGTGTGATTGGAGGGACTCTGTGATGGGGAACTGTGTGATTGGGGGGGTTATGATAGGGGGACTGTGTGATTGGAGGGACTCTGTGATGGGGAACTGTGTGATTGGGGGGGTTATGATAGGGGGACTGTGTGATTGGAGGGACTCTGTGATGGGGAACTGTGTGATTGGGGGGGGTTATGATAGGGGGACTGTGTGATTGGAGGGACTCTGTGATGGGGAACTGTGTGATTGGGGGTGTAATGATAGGGAGGCGTGGTGTGATTGGGGTCTCTATGCTAAGGGGCATCAGGATTTTTCATACATTATTTTGCCATTATGGCTCCTTCTATGTCCATACACCACCCCCCCCCCCCCATGATCCTGCCTAGACATTCTGCTCTAGTATGATGCGGTACATTGTTTACTTTTTATTTTTTTTACAATAAAAGTCTTCTGTCAGTCCCGGCAGACATATCCATTCTATCTCTCTTCTATCTTAAAGGCTGTTTTTTTTTTTTTTTCATTATTAAATTTGCAAGGTATAAAACTGCGACTGACAAATATTCTCGCTATACTTATCCGCATGCATAAATAATAGATCTCTATCGGCTCCGCTAAAGATTAGACAAGAGGTCAGGTTTGAGATGCAAGTCATCTTCATGGCGGGTTTTGCTCCCAGATCTTTAGGAGAAACATTTAAATGTATTCAGAACGCTTCTTTTTTTTTTTTTTTTTTTTTTTTTTTAGCTTTGTTTGGTACCTGGAATGTGAACGTTTATTTGCAAGAGAAAGGTAGAATCTCAGCAGGAAAATGTGTCTTATTAAACTCCGAAAACTGAGGGGCAGATCCACAAAGATCTGCCCCGGCGCAGCTACGCCGCCGTACCTTACCTGGCTTTATGTCGAATCTAGGAAGATTTTGCGGCGGCGTAGTGTATCTCAAGCGGCGTAATGGCGCGGAATTCAAATCGGCGATTAGGGGGGCGTGTTTCATTTAAATGAAGCGCGTCCCCACGCCGAATGAACTGCGCCTGCGCCGTTCCTAAATTTCCCGCCGTGCTTTGCGCTAAATGACGTCGCAAGGACATCATTTATTTTTAACATAGACGTGAATTACGTCCATCCCGATTCACGGACGACTTACGCAAAAAAAAAAATTCAAAATAAACGCGGGAACGACGGCCATACTTAACATGGCAAGTCTATCTATATGCCGCAAAACAGCAGCTTTAACTATACGCCGGAAAAAGCCGACTAGAGACGACATAAAGGAATGCGCCGGCTGCTCGTACGTTCGTGGATCGTCGGAAAAAGCTAATTTGCATACCCGACGCGGAAAAACGACGTGAACGCCACCCAGCGGACGACGAAGAATTGCATCTTAGATCCGAAGGCGTACGAAGACGTACACCTGTCGGATCGAACCCAGAAGACGTCGTATCTTGTTTTGAGGATTCAAAACAACGATACGACGCGGGAAATTTGAAAGTACGCCGGCTGTTTTCCTCAGTTTAGGCCGATACGTATTCTTCTACATATTTTTCGTAAAAAAAAATCGCAATAAGCGTTTATCGATTGGTTTGCGCAAAAGTTATAGCGTTTACAAAATAGGGGGTATTGTTATGGCATTTTTATGATTTTTTTTTTACTAGTAATGGCGGCGATCAGCGATTTTTTTCGGTACTGCGACATTGTGGCGGACACTTCGGACACTTTTGACACATTTTTGGGACCATTGGCATTTTTATAGCGATCAGTGCTATAAAAATGCATTGGATTACTATAAAAATGCCACTGGCAGGAAAGGGGTTAACACTAGGGGGCGGGGAAGGGGTTAATTATGTTCCCTGGGGGTGTTCTAACTGTAGGGGGGGGACTGACTAGGGGAAATGACTGATCTTCTGTTCATACATTGTATGAACAGAAGATCAGCATTTCTCTCCCTGACAGGACCGGGAGCCTGAGCCGGCCGTTCCCTCCCCTTCCACAGCCCAGCGCTTCAGTGAGCAGCGGGGGGGGGGGCAGAGCAGAGAGCCGGCGACTGACAGTCACTAACTCTCTGCTCAGGGGGCCCTGTGAACCGAGTGATCGGCGGTGTTTGATCACTTGGTTCTCAGTGTTAGAGGCACCAGGGGACAGACCAATGTAAGTATAAATATGGAAAATAAAATAAAAATCCCATACAGCTTTTACATTTTTCATACTTTTTTATATATATACAGTATATATTTTTTTTACACTTTTTTTTTATATATATATATATATAGGGGCAGATCCACGTACCTGCGCGTAATCTTCCGCCGGGCACAGCGTAGCTAAGATCCACTACGCCGCCGCAACTTATTTTTTTTATTTCGAATCCACAAAGAATTTGCGCCGTAAGTTACGGCGGCGTAGTGTATCTTTGGTGGCGTAAGGGCACAGAATTCAAATGGATGTAATGGGGGCGTGTTTTATGTTAATACATCGTGACCCGACGTAAACAACATTTTTTTTTTCTGCGCATGCGCCGTCCGTGGGGGTATCCCAGTGCGCATGCTCGAAATTAACCCGGAACAAGCCAATGCTCACGACGGTGACGTCATTCTACGCAAATCCCTATTGGCGAACGACTTACGCAAACGACATAAAAAAATTAAAAATTGTACGCGGGAACGCCGGCCATACTTAACATTGAGTACTCCTCATAACAGCAGCTTTAACTATACGCCGGAAAAAGCCGAACGCAAACGACGTAAAAAAAAAATGCGCCGGCCGGACGTACGTTCGTGGATCGCCGTAACTAGCTAACTTACATACTCGACGCGGAATTCGACGGAAACGCCACCTAGCGGCCGCCCGAAAAATTGCATCTAAGATCCGACGGCGTACTAAGACTGTCGGATCGATCCCAGATGCCGTCGTATCTTTGTTTTGTAGATACAAAACAAAGATACGACGCGGGAAACTTAAAATTACGCCTGCGTATCAATAGATACGCCGGCGTAATTCTTTTGTGGATCTGCCCCATTAACTTTAACATGGAATAATATTGCTATTTCTATATTAACATTATTTTCCAGGTGATGGACGTACAACTTTCTACCTTTGATATCTTTATTTTCTGTTTCTGTATTTTCTTTTTTTTTTCTTCTTCTTCTTCTTTTCTTTTTACCTTTTTTTTGCTGAGAATGTAAATTTGCCGTAGACCATGTCTTCTCAAACATTGAAACTTGCATTATGCGTATTTTTTTTTTTCCTTCCTTATTTATCATATCATTTTTCCCTTTTCATATCTTCTTTTTTTTTATGTATGATAAATAAAACAATAGCGTGAAAACAGTCAGGTCTCTCATCAGCGTCTCGCAAAGAAGGCTTCAGACAAATGAGCCTGGGAATCAAAGGAGGATTAGATGGCCGACCATGTATCACCCTCGATGTATTGAACAAAGATGGAAGCGCCATAAAAGTGGCATTGTGCGCTCCACAAGGGCTGTGTGGGTCTGATCATGACTAATCTGCTTTTTTTTCATTTATTTTATTCTATCTCCCTTTGACTTTATGCGTGTGACATTTTTGCTACACTCAGTAAATTTGAATGAATAGGCAATTTTATAAAGAATCTCTTTCTGTGTTTTTTTTTTTTTTTGCCAGAGTCATAAGCAGCGCGCGTCTTTTGTTCTTCAGAAATATGGCTTTTGTCTGAGGTGTCATGGCCGTGTGTAAACGGGAAGGGGCGGGACTAATCACACATTTCACTAACAATCTGCTTTAATAAGAAAAATGATGGGAAGTCACTTTTTGAATACCTACATCCCCCAAATAAATTCATTATACATACAATAATAATACATTAAGCTTCAAAGAGAAATGGGGGGAGGGGGTATTAGTGGGATGAAGATATTAAACATTAACACTTTGATTAAAGGATTATATTTTTTATTTATTTTTACATTCTTTATTATTTATTTATTTTTAAAAAATTTTATATAATTGTTTTAAAACATATAGAGCCCATTCACACCTAGGCGTTTTGTCGCCTGTAGCGCGACGCTCACAAACGCCAGAGGGACCAAAAGTCATGAAAGTCTATGGGGATGGTTCACATCTGAACGCTGATGCGCCTGACGCCCATCGCCTGTAGCCAAAAAAAGTTCCGGACCCTTTTTTGTCGCGCGTATCGGGCGGTTTGGGCGTATTTAAAGCGTTTCCATTTCCCATAGAAAGTAATGGAAACGCTCGATTCAAGCGACTTGCGCGACAACGGGCGTTTGCTACGGGCGTTTCGTCGCTTTAATCAATAGAACTTGTCGCCCATGCAGAAGATTAAAAAAATCTACCAACATAGCAACAAGTGATGAAAAGATGATAGTTTTTCCTATTGGCTAAAATAAAAAACGTCAAAGTACAAAAACGTCGGACAACGCTGTATGCAAACGCACAAATAAGCATGAATACGCGCGAACGACCGAACGACCGACGCTCAGGTGTGAATGCAGCCTAACACTGATACGCTGGAGGGGTAAGTTTACATTGTCGGCTATGGAGATGGTTCACAAGTCCTGGACCTTTTTTTCAGGCGGCTTTCGGCGTTCGGCCATAGCCGACAATGTTGATCACCCCTCCTGTGTATGTACCGCGGCGTATTTTACTGCGTTTTGTCGCGGCAAATCGCGGGACAAAACGCTGCAATTTGCGGCAAAATACGCCGAGTTGTAGTGTGAATGCAGCCTCAGGGGCTGCTGCGGCGTCGCGCTTCAGGCGTATATACGCCTAGGTGTGAATGGGCACTTAGGCCTCGTACTCACGATGGGACATGTCCGATGAAAACGGTCGGCGGACATGTCCGCTGGCGGATTTTGGTCTGATGGCTGTACACACCATGAGACCAAATTTCCCACGGACAGCGAACGCGGTGACGTGGCCGCGGCGTCGCCACGATGATGGCGCGGCGACGTGCGCGACCCTGGAAGGTCAATGCTTCCACGCATGCATCGATGCTTAGCATGAGTCATC
This sequence comes from Rana temporaria, assembly GCF_905171775.1. Taxonomy (NCBI): domain Eukaryota; kingdom Metazoa; phylum Chordata; class Amphibia; order Anura; family Ranidae; genus Rana; species Rana temporaria. The sequence goes on along the minus strand of NC_053499.1, from coordinate 153,850,139 downwards.
AGCTGTCAGCGGGGTTCTTCCCGGGGCAGTCAGTTAATTAAACATCAGAGGGCTGCTTTCACAAAGCGGTATGTTTCTCCTTTCAAAAAATACCGCTCAGCGTTTTCCAAAAAGTTTTTTGACATTCACAAGGAGCGGGCGGCTGCCACGTCCCTAACAACCGACGAGTCATCAGTTGTCAGCGGGGTTCCCCAATTGACAGCTAAATGTAAACAAAAAAAACAATTGCCGCCAATAAAATAAATCAGGAAAAAAACGGCATAAACCCCCCCCCCCTCCCCCAAATCCATACCAGGCCCTTCAGACCCTACGCCATAAAAAAAAATAAAAAATAGCGTGGGGTTTCCGTAAAAATCCGTACCAGACCCAAAGGGCCAGATTCTCAAAGAATTACGCCGGCGTATCAGCAGATACGCCGACGTAACTCCGAATCTAAGCCTGTCGTATGTCTAAATGTATTCTCAAACTGAGATACACTTAAACATGCCTAAGATACGACGGCCTGCGCCGTCGTATCTTAGGGTGTAATATTTACGCTGGCCGCTAGGTGGCGCTTACATTGCGGTCGGCGTAGAATATGCAAATGAGTCGTTACGCCGATTCACGAACGTACGCTTGCCCGTCGCAGTAAATTTACGCCGTTTCTGTAAAAAATACGCGGCATAAAGATAAAGCTGCCCCCTAGGTGGCGTAGCCAATGTTAAGTATGGCCGTCGTTCCCGCGTCGCAATTTGAAAATTTTACGTCGTTTGCGTAAGTCGTCCGTGAATGGGGCTGGACGCCATTTACGTTCACGTCGAAACCAATGACGTCCTTGCGACGTCATTTACCGCAATGCACGTCGGGAAATTTTAGGGACGGAGCATGCGCAGTACGTTCGGCGCGGGAACGCGCCTAATTTAAATGGTCCCCGCCCCATTTGAATCAGGCGGGCTTGCGCCGGGCGCATTTACGCTACGCCGCCGCAACTTTACAGGCAAGTGCTTTGTGAATCAAGCACTTGCCCAAAAAATTTGCGGCGGTGTAACGTAAATGTAATACGTTACGCCGCCGCAGAGTAAGCCGATTCTACGTGAATCTGGCCCAAAGTGCCTAAGGGAGGGGGCATGCCATTTTTTTCCAGATCTTTGTTTATTGGCAGCAATTCTTTTTACATTCAGCTGTCAGTAGGGAACCCCGCTGACAACTGATGACTCATCAGTTGTTAGGGACGTGGCAGCCGCCCGCTCCTTAACAACCATGTGATTTACTGGGTTGTTAAGGACGCGGGCGAGCGCCTGCTCCTTAACAACGCCTATTTATTAATGTTAATAAACATACCGCTTTGTGAATGGAGCCCCCTGACGTACCAGACAGCACCCGGGATGTCCATTGTTTTTTTTTTCTCAATAAACTGACCACCTTGTGGCGCTGTCCCATCGCTTGCGCAATCCACATCCAGCCTGGAAAAGTCAATGCGAAAATGTTTCGCAGGCGTAATCTTTTCTGTTCGGGAAAAAAAAAATGGACATATGTTTGACTAAATATTGATAGAAATTAACTGAAAACAAATATTGCTAATGAATGCGCTTTATTTTTATGTTAATGAGGTTTTCTTCCTTCAAAATGTTTTCGAAAGAAAACCCGCGCTGAAATACAACCGATATCTTCACTGGCTACATGCTTGTTCTAAGGCAGTGGCTGAGATAGTGAGATAGAAAGTCTGCACTCAAGTGTTAAAGCCTAACTCCGGACAACATTTTTTATTTTTATTTTTTAATAGAGCGTGGAAGATTTAAAACATCTGTCCTGCTCTAAGTTTTTTGTCTGTGATCCCCACTGTGGAGATTTTCCAAGACTTCCTGTTCCTGTGACACCTGCACAAGAAATGGGGGGAAGCAGTTGTCACCAGGACAGGAATAAAAAAAACACAAGTTTTACCCAACTCGGCACTTCTGGATTTCAGTATTATTAACCACTTCAGCCCCCGGATCATTTGGCTACCAAAGGACCGGGCCACTTTTTGCGATTCGGCACTGCGTCGCTTTAACTGACAATTGCGCGGTCGTGCGACGTGGCTCCCAAACAAAATTTACGTTCTTTTTTTTTCCCACAAATAGAGCTTTCTTTTGGTGCTAGTTGATCACCTCCGCGTTTTTTTTATTTTTTTTGCGCTATAAACAAAAATAGAGCGAAAATTTTGAAAAAAATTACTTGTTGGTATAATAAATATCCCCCCAAAATATATATAAAATTTTTTTTTCCTCAGTTTAGGCCGATACGTATTCTTCTACATATTTTTGGTTAAAAAAAAAAAAAAAAACACAATAAGCGTTTATCGATTGGTTTGCGCAAAAGTTATAGGGGCAGATCCACAAAGAAGTTACGCTGGCGTATCTATTGATACGCCACGTAACTTCTAGGTTGCTCCAGCGTATCTTTGTGTTGTATCCACAAAACAAGATACGCCTGAAGCTGGGCTAGATCCGACTGGCGTACGTCTTAGTACGCCGTCGGATCTAAGGTGCATATTTACGCTGGCTGCTAGGTGGCGATTCCGTCGACTTCCGCGTCGAGTATGCAAATTAGCTAGATACGGCGATCCACGAACGTACGTCCGGCCGGCGCATTTTTTTACGCCGTTTCCGTAAGCCTTTTTTCGGCGTATAGTTACCCCTGCTATATGAGGCGTATCCTATGTTAAGTATGGCCGTCGTTTCCGCGTCGAAATTTGAACATGTTACGTCGTTTGCGTAAGTCGCTCGCGAATAGGGCTTTGCGTAGAATGACGTTCACGTCGTAAGCATTGGCTTGTTGCGGGTTCATTTCGAGCATGCGCACTGGGATACCCCCACGGACGGCGCATGCGCAGTTAAAAAAAAACGTCATTTACGTCGGGTCAAGAAGTATTAACATAAAACACGCCCCCATCACATACATTTGAATTGCGCGCCCAAAGTTACACTACGCAGCCGTAACTTACGGCGCAAATTCTTTCAGGATACAAAAAATATGCTGTAAGTTACGGCGGCTGCCTAGTGAGACTGTCACTGATCTACTGTTCCCTCGTGATCGGGAACAGTGATCGTTGACGTGTCACTAGTAGCTCCTCCCCCTAACAGTTGGAATCACTCCCTAGGACACACGTAACCCCCTTCAGCGCCCCTAGTGGTTAACCCCTTCACTGCCAGTGTAATTGTTACAGTAATCAGTGCATTTTTATATCGCTGTGAAAATGACACTGGTCCCAAAAATGTGTCAAAAGTGTCCGATGTGTCCGCCATAATGTCGCAGTCACGATAAAAATAGCAGATCGCCGACATTACTAGTAAAAAAAAATAATAATAATAAAAATGCCATAAAAATACCCCCTATTTTGTAGACACTATGGGCCAGATCCACATACAATTGCACTTGCGCCGCGTATCAGAGATACGCTACGCCGCCGTACCTTACCTGGCGTACTTTCAAATCCTCAAAGATTTCGCGCCGTAAGTTACGGCGGCGTAGTGTATTTCTGGCGTCGGAATTCAAATCGGCGGGTAGGGGGCATGATTCATTTAAATGAAGCGCGTCCCCACGCCGATTGAACTGCGCATGCTCCGTTTCTAAATTTCCCGCCGTGCTTTGCGCGAAATGACGTCGCAACAACGTCATTTTTTGAACTTAGACGTGACTTACATCCATCCCTATTCACGGACGACTTTAAAAAGAAAAAAATAATTTGAATTTCGACGCGGGAGCGACGGCCATACTTAACATGGCAAGTCTATCTATACGCCGGATAATACCAGCTTTAACTATACGCCGGAAAAAGCCGACTAGCGACGACGTAAGAGAATGCGACGGCCGCGCGTACCTTCGTGAATCGACGGAAAAAGCTAATTAGCATGCCCGACGCGGAAAACGACGCGAACTCCACCCAGCGGGCGCCGAAGTATTGCATCTAAGATCCGAAGCCGTACGCCTGTCGGATCGAAGCCAGAAGCCGTCGTATTTTGGTTTGACGATTCAAACTAAAGATACGACGCGGGAAATTTGAAAGTAAGCCGGCGTATGAGTAGATACGCCGGCATACCAGTAGATACGCCGGCGTACTCGCTCTGTGGATCTGCCCCTATAACTTTTGCGCAAACCAATCAATAAACGCTTATTGCGATTTTTTTTTTTTTTTTTTACCAAAAATATGTAGAAGAATACGTATCGGCCTATTTATTATAGTAAAAAGTACAAAATATTGCTTTTTTTTTCAAAAATTTCGCTCTTGTTTTGTTTATGGCGCAAAAAATAAAAACCGCAGAGGTGATCAAATACCGCCAAAAGAAAGCTCTATTTGTGGGAAAAAAAGGATGTCCTTTTTGTTTGGGAGCCACGTTGCACGATCGCGCAATTATCAGTTAAAGCGTTGGATCGCACGTCCTCACAATTGTCAAAGCGCCACGTCGCACGACCGCACAATTGTCAGTTAAAGCAACGCAGTGCCAAATCGCAAAAAATGGCCTGGTCATTTGGCAGCCAAATGGTCCCGGTCTGAAGTGGTTAAATTGCGCAACTTTGGTACATTGCAGCTGCTTGGCCACATGGTTGGTCAGATACAAAGTTCTTTTTTCTACAGCATGGCGCCTATATCCTTATTAGTGTCTGTGATTCGCCAAGCCCAAAAGCCAATGGACGCCGCGTTGAGCGCGCAGCGAGGCGGCCCCCCCTGTTGGCTGGCAGATCGGGGTGATGGCGCTCGCCACGTTGTCTTCTTAGGGGAAGGTCCTAGGTGTTTCAGGATGAAAGGAAAATATTTGTATACTTCCTGGATAGGCGCCGCCGTGCTCCTGAATTATCTTATAACAGATCAAACATCTCCATATCTTGCCGTTGCCATAGAAACTTTAGAAGATTAAAATACATTTTAAGACACTTGGATGTGTTGGTGTTTTGTTTTGCCTTTAATAAAGTCATCAGTCATGTGGAATTAGCAGTTTTTTGACAGCCCCGTGTTAAGTGAGGAAACACAGACATCCAATAACCGCGATCTTCTTGGTTATTATAATGGTGGCTGACGGCGGATGGCTGAAGTATAAAATTAGCTTTGAGGAACCTGCGGGGAGAGGAAGACTTGGTTCTCAAAGGTGCCGGGTCAGGAGCAGCCGCGTTCATCTTTGTCTTCATACCTAGGAAGTCAAGGATCTGGTAGCAGCCATGCGGCCAATGAAGCCTCCAAAGTTTGAACATCCTGTGCGCCTGTTCTAGGTCAGTGATTCCTGAGCTAGGTGGACTCCCAAGGGTAACTCTAGTAGACCTTGTACCTCTAAGGCCCATCCAGACTGTTCTGGCGTGTTGCGATTATGCATGCAAATTAACATGTGATTTTTTTGGTGCACTGCAACGCATGTGCTTCGATTGTGTACTAGAATTAATTATACCAGGTGGCAGGCATGAGAATAGTCAGTGTCCAGGCAGAGGTCAAGAAAGGTGGCAGGCATGAGAATAGTCAGTGTCCAAGCAAAGGTCAAGATAGGTGGCAGGCATGAGAATAGTCAGTGTCTAGACAGAGGTCAAGGTAGGCGGCAGGCATGAGAATAGTCAGTGTTTAGGCAGAGGTCAAGACAGGTGGCAGGCAAGAGAATAGTCAGTGTCCAGGCAGAGGTCAAGATAGGTGGCAGGCGTGAGAATAGTCAGTGTCCAGACAGAGGTCAAGATAGGCAGCAGGCATGAGAATAGTCAGTGTCTAGACAGAGGTCAAGGTAGGCGGCAGGCATGAGAATAGTCAGTGTCCAGACAGAGGTCAAGATAGGTGGCAGGCATGAGAATAGTCAGTGTCCAGACAGAGGTCAAGATAGGTGGCAGGCATGAGAATAGTCAGTGTCCAGGCAGAAATCGAGGCAGGTGGGTGGCAAGAGAATAGTCAGTGTCCAGGCAGTGGCCAAGGCAAGTGGCAGGAAAAGAATAGTCAGTGTCCAGACAGAGGTCAAGTCAGTGTCCAGGCAGAAGCCAAGGGAAGTGGCAGGCATGGGAATAGTCAGTGTCCAGGCAGAGGTCAAGACAGGTGCCAGGCAAGAGAATAGTCAGTGTCCAGGCAGAAGTCAAGACAGGTGGTAGGCATGAGAATAGTCAGTGTCCAGGCAGAAGTCAAGACAGGTGGTAGGCATGACAATAGTCAGTGTCCAGGCAGAAGCCAAGGCAAGTGACAGGCAAGAGAATAGTCAGTGTCCAGGCAGAGGTCAAGGGCTGTTTCACACATGAGGATCCGCTTTTAAACATCCGCCCTGCTCAGCGGGGATCGCTCCGTTGATCCCCGCTGAGCTGGCAGATGACAGGTCTGTCTCTGTCACTGCAGACATGAGAATAGTCAGTGTCCAGGCAGAGGTCAAGACAGGTGTCAGGCATGAGAATAGTCAGTGTCCAGGCAGAGGTCAAGGCAAGTGGCAGGCATGAGAATAGTCAGTGTCCAGGCAGAGGTCAAGGCAGGCATGAGAATAGTCAGTGTCCAGGCAGAGGTCAAGACAAGTGGCAGGCGTGAGAATAGTCAGTGTCCAGGCAGAGGTCAAGACAGGTGGCAGGCATGAGAATAGTCAGTGTCCAGGCAGATGTCAAGATAGGCAGCAGGCATGAGAATAGTCAGTGCCCAGGCAGAGGTCAAGGCAAGGGGCAGGCATGAGAATAGTCAGTGTCCAGGCAGAGGTCAAGGCAAGGGGCAGGCATGAGAATAGTCAGTGTCCAGGCAGAGGTCAAGGCAAGGGGCAGGCATGAGAATAGTCAGTGTCCAGGCAGAGGTCAAAATAGGTGGCAGGCATGAGAATAGTCAGTGTCCAGGCAGAGGTCAAGGCAAGCGGCAGGCAAGAGAATAGTCAGTGTCCAGGCAGAGGTCAAGGCAAGGGGCAGGCATGAGAATAGTCAGTGTCCAGGCAGAGGTCAAGGCAAGGAGCAGGCATGAGAATAGTCAGTGTCCAGGCAGAGGTCAAGGCAAGGGGCAGGCATGAGAATAGTCAGTGTCCAGGCAGAGGTCAAAATAGGTGGCAGGCATGAGAATAGTCAGTGTCCAGGCAGAGGTCAAGGCAAGCGGCAGGCAAGAGAATAGTCAGTGTCCAGGCAGAGGTCAAGGCAAGGGGCAGGCATGAGAATAGTCAGTGTCCAGGCAGAGGTCAGTACAGGTGGCAGGAGTGAGAATAGTCAGTGTCCAGGCAGAGGTCAAGGCAAGCGGCAGGCAAGAGAATAGTCAGTGTCAAAGTATAGCAACATTGATGTGATGTGACTCAAGGGTTTGATTTGGATTGTTTAGGCGTCCATAGATGGTGGACATGGGTCACTGACCCTTCTCTCCCGATTGTATGGCGCCTGCAATTGTTACGATATTACCCGATTATCACGTTCGGATCTTTGATGGCACGGTTGGATCGTTGCCATCACAGGTTAGACGTACCTTTTTGCTTCCATTATTCTTAGGCGATTTTGGAGCCAATGTTCCTCTACAAACAAGTCCCATCCGGTCCCAGATGCGCTCGCTCCGTCTGCCTCCCTTTTCGGAAACTTAGGTGTTCTAACAAGCTATTAAATGAAGGATTAACACGGATGTAATAAATGCAATTATAATAGTTTCTCCACCGCGGAGTTTAACAAGGGGGACCTGTAATGAGAAGCGGAATTCAATAACGATAAGGGTTTAGATCCCCCCGTAGGATGTTTTTGACTTCAGGCAGGTAGTCCTATTAACGCGCGCAGTACATTTACGGCAGATTAACAGGCGTACGAGGAATATTGCGCTGCGTGTCACTACGCCTCAGCACCCTCCGAATATAATGGCCCAAATTGTGCATCGTGCGGAGAGAGATTATATCGCAGGATGGCTTTCCCGGCACAGACGTAATAAACTTTCCTCTACATGTAAGGAAGGAGGCAACGTGCACTTCAATGGAGACACATTAGAGGCTGTGTACGCAGAACGCAGGCTGCCATTCCTTCAAAAAATACCAGTCGCCTGGCTATTTCAGTACCCCGATTCACTGAACCAGAAGAGCATAGGCGTGCGCAAGGGGTGTGCCTGGGCACACCCTAATCCTAGGGTTGGCAACCTGTCAATGGTGGGCAGGTGACAGGTAAACCGCAATCCTTCCTTGCCGGCCCTCAGAACCCGGACAGGAGAGGCGCTGGGGAGTGGAATTTAGAGGACCGATCTGTATTTTCCTCCTGCAGCAGCTGAAAGTAGGCTTCTCCTCCTCTCCCTTTTGTCAACATTCAGCTGCCACAAGAGGAAAATATAGGGGATCGGTACCAGAGGCGTTGCTAGGGGGGTGCGGTCCGCACCGTGTGACACCCGCTAGAGGGGTGACACCATCCTGTTTTTTTTTTTTTTAGCTGACATGCCCAGCCTGCCCTGTGCAATCCCAGCCTGCCCTGTACCACCCCAGCCTGCTCTGTGCCACCCCAGCCTGCCCTGTACCACCCCAGCCTGCCCTGTACCACCCCTAACAGCCCTATACCACCCCAGCCTGCCCTGTACCCCCCCAAACAGCCCTGTACCACCCAAGCCTGCCCTGTACCACCCCAGCCTGCCCTGTACCACCCCAAACTTTCCCACGCCACCCCAACTTGCCCTGTGCCACCCTAACTTGCCCTGTAACACCCCAATCTGCTCTATGCCACCATACCTTGCCCTATACCACCCCAACCTGCCCAATGCCACCCTAACTTGCCCTGTACCACCCCAACCTTTCACATGCCATCCCAACTTGCCCTATGCCACCCTAACTTGCACTATACCACCCCAACCTGCCCTGTACCACCCTAACTTGCCCTATACCACTCAAACCTGCCCTATGCAACCCTAACTTGCCCTATACCACCCCAAACTACCCTATATCACCCCAACATGCCCTATACCACCTTAACCTGTCCTATACCACCCCACTACACCAACCTGCCACTATACCCCTCTATACAACTCTAACCTGCCACTATACTGCCCTATACTATCATTTACAGGGGCTGGTTTGGGGTGCCCCCCATGCCCGTGCGCTGCCTGCTTGGTGCTGGGCAGCCTAGACAGAGGGGGGTGACACCATGTTTTACCGCACCGGGTGACACCAACCCTAGTGACGCCACTGATCGGTACTAATATATGCCACCCAGTGTCGCCTATCAGTTGCTCATCAGTGCCACATATCATTGCCACCTATCAGTGCCCATAAGTGCGGCATATCAGTGCCTCTTCATCAGTGCCACCTAATCAGTGCCCATAAGTGCCACCTCATCCGTGCCCATCAGTGCAGTCTATCGGTGCCCATCAGTGAAGGAGAAAAATTACTTCTGACAGAAACTAAGAAAAATTATTTTTATTTCAAAATGTTTGGTCTTTTTTTTGCCCATCAGTGCAGCCTCATCAGCGCACAATGAAGGAGAAAAATTACTTATTTAGAAGATTTACTGACAGAAACTAAGAAAACCTTTTTTTTATTTCAAACTTTTCGTGGGGGGATGCTGCAAATTGAGAAGCGGTGGGGGGGGGAGTGTCGCAAATTGAGAAGCGGGGGGACTGTCGCAAGTTGATTGAGAAGCTGGGTATGAGTGCCGCAAATTGAGAATGGGGGGGGGCGCCGCAAATTGAGAATGGGGGGCACAGTCAATTGACACAGTCACAGCAAATTAAGGTTGGGGGGGCTTTGGGTGCTGATGAACAAAAAAAAAGGGGGAATGCCAAACCCAGGGCCCCTTTAGAGGTTGGGGGGGGGGGCTTTGGGTGCTGACGGAAAAAAAGGGGGGATGCCATCCGGGCCCCATAGAGGTCAGGGGGGCTTTGGGTGCTGACAAACAAAAAATAATAATAATAAAAAAAAAGGGGGATGCCATACGGCCCCTGGGGACCGCCGGGCCCCTTAGAGGTCGGAGGGCTGACAAAAAAAATTATAATAAAAAAAGGGGGATGCCATCCGGGCCCCTGGGGACCACCGGGCCCCTTAGAAGTGGGGAGGCTTTGGGTGCTGATAAAAAATAAATAAAAAATAAATAAAAATAGGGGGATGTCATCCGGGCCCCTTAGAGGTCGGGGGGCTTTGGGTGCTGACAAACAAAAAAAAAGGAGGGGGATTCCATTCGGGCCCCTTAGAGGTGGGGTGCTTTGGGTGCTGATAAAAAAAAAAAAGGGGGATGCCATCCGGGCCCCTTAGAGGTCGGGGGGCTGACAAAAAAAAATAATAATAAAAAAAGGGGGATGCCACCCGGACCCCTGGGGACCACCGGGCCCCTTAGAGGTGGGGTGCTTTGGGTGCTGATAAAAAAAAAAAGGGGGGATGTCATCCGGGCCCCTGGGGACCACTGGGCCTCTTAGAGGTCGGGGGCTTCGGGTGCTGATGAAAAATAATCATAAAAAAAAAGGGGGATGCCACCCGGGCCCCTTACAGGTGTACTGCCTGTACCCCCCCTGATGGCGGCCCTGCCTGGGCAGGAAGGGGGAGGGGGTGAAAGTGCCCCATAGGCAAGTGGGTTAAACTTGTAAACAAAAAGTTCCAGAAAAGGCGCGGCCAGCAAGCAGTTAAGGCCGCGGGGTTCTCCTTTTTTAAAGCCTAAATAACCTTGAAGGAGCCGCGCCAAGCCGCGTAAGCCGACACATCTGAGCCGGATGTCTCATTTAAAAAAACGTGCCGCAGTTAGCTCTGTATTTAAATAAAAGTGATCATCGGAATATTACGACTAATTAAGATCTCAATGCGCGGCTCAAAACATTTGACGTGGGAAAATAAAATAAATAAATAGTCTTCGGAAAGTTTTTTTTTTTTTCGGGGGGCAGTAATCACTTCACCTGGCTGTCTTGTCGGTAATTTTCCCAGCAAAGTTCCAAGGAGCGGCTTTATATAAAAAATATGTATATTTCATGTGAGTGCGGAAGGATCAATTAAAGAATTAAAGTTAATGCGCTTCATTTTCATCTCCCATAATGAATATATTATCCCGATGAACCAATCTGTTTTCCAGAGAAAGGCATTCATTATATTAGCAATCACAGTGTATATACACAAAATTCAAATTTATGAGTTTCAACATGCAGGCGGTAAGTGGAGCGCTGGATTTGGAGGGCATTACTCAACTCCCAAATGATTCGCTATTGAAATGGAGCACTTTTTATTTTTTCTCTCCTTAAAGAGGCACGGCTGTCAGACACAGAGAGAGGTCTCGGCTCCAGGCGGCTGAGGAATACCTGGAAATGTCCTTCTCCCTCTGCCTGGGGGCGCTCCCGGGTTCCTCTAGGCCGGGGATGGCGAACCTGGGCACCCCAGATGTGTTGGAACTACAGGGGGAGGGAACTCTAGTTGATTGACGGCTTCAACTCTGTTCCTGGGGGCTGTGTGATGGGGGTGGGTCTCTTCCCTCCAATCAGAGATCTCTCCAATCAGAGACCTCCTCACTGATGGAACTTCAGCTCTCTGCCCCTTCCTTTTTCAGAGCTGAGAGATGATGTGTAAATTCTTTGAATGGCTGTAGGGGAAAGACAGCTGTGGGCAGGGGCACACTGACCATTTGGGCACTGCCCAAGGGCCCCATGCCACTAGGGGCCCCATCAGGTTTGCCAGCCTCAATAAAACCAGGGACAGTATGTAAAAATCTGTATTTTTTTTAAATCACAAGATTATAGCTGCCCCGCCTCTCCGGTACCTTTTCAGTGTGCGTATGTGTATTCTGTGCTTATGTATACTGTGTGTCTGTGCTTATGTATACTGTGTGTCTGTGTGTGTATAATGTGTGTCTGTGTGTGTATACTGTGTGTCTGTGTGTGTATACTGTGTGTCTGTGTGTGTATATTGTGTGTCTGTGTGTATACTGTGTGTCTGTGTGTGTATATTGTGTGTCTGTGTGTATACTGTGTGTCTGTGTGTGTATATTGTGTGTCTGTGTGTATACTGTGTGTCTGTGTGTGTATATTGTGTGTCTGTGTGTATACTGTGTGTCTGTGTGTGTATATTGTGTGTCTGTGTGTGTATACTGTGTGTCTGTGTGTGTGTATACTGTGTGTCTGTGTGTGTATTTTGTGTGTCTGTGTGTATACTGTGTGTCTGTGTGTGTATACTGTGTGTCTGTGTGTATACTGTGTGTCTGTGTGTGTATACTGTGTGTCTGTGTGTGTATATTGTGTGTCTGTGTATGTATACTGTGTGTCTGTGTGTGTATATTGTGTGTCTGTGTGTGTATACTGTGTGTCTGTGTGTATACTGTGTGTGTATATTGTGTGTCTGTGTGTGTATACTGTGTGTCTGTGTGTGTATACTGTGTGTCTGTGTGTGTATACTGTGTGTCTGTGTGTGTATTTTGTGTGTATACTGTGTGTGTATATACTGTGTGTCTGTGTATTGTGTGTGTCCGTGTGTATACTGTGTGTGTATATACTGTGACTGTGTGTGTCTATTCTGTGTGTGTATACTGTGTGTGTATATACTGTGACTGTGTGTGTCTATTCTGTGTGTATACTGTGTGTGTATATACTGTGACTGTGTGTGTCTATTCTGTGTGTATACTGTGTGTGTGTATACTGTGACTGTGTGTGTCTATTCTGTGTGTGTATACTGTGATGTGTGTATATACTGTGACTGTGTGTGTATACTGTGTGTCTGTGTGTGTGTATATACTGTGTATACTGTGCGTATACACACAGACACACTGAAAGCTGAAAATTGGCCCGGGCAGGAAGGGGGGGGGGGTAAGTGCCCCCCGGTATTAAAGTGGTTAAGAACTTCCCCACGTCCTGCACAAGGTAAGTGCAACATTGTAGCAAGTTGATTTAAAGGGAATAGAAATATACAAGGAGACATTTCTGACGGTTCTTAAAGGGGCCAACACCCTCATCCCATCCCATTACCACCTAGCAAGCCACAGACCTGGAACAAGTATATAGATATATATATATACAGTGGAACCTCGGATTACGCGCATACTCCGTTCCAGGAGAATGCTCGTAATCCAAAGCGCTTGCATATCAAAGCGAGTTTCCCCATAGAAATGGAAACGAAAATATTGCATTGACTTCAATGGCATGCAATACCACATGTGGCCAGAGGTGGGGAGGGGGGGGGGGGGGGACGTCGGGAAATATTGTCGGAAAGGCTCGGGGACAGCTCGGCTAAACTCGGAAAGGCTTTGGGAACGGAGTATTCGAGTTTTTACAAGTATTTAGAGTATTTCCAAACGGTTCCGATCGGCCTCGGCGCCAAATGCACAACGCTGCGGCTTGAATTTTGCTCAGCTGGAAAGGCCAGAGGACAGCTTGGCAAACCTCGGAAAAGGCTCGGGAACGGAGTATTTCCGATCAGCTCCGGCGCCCCTCCCCATCCTCAGGCCAAACGCGGTACTGCACCCCGCTTTGGCCTGAATCCTGCTCGCTTTGCTAGACAACACTCGCAAACCGTGTTAGGATTTTCCACCAAAAAAAAATGCTCGTATTGCGAAACGCTCGTTAACCGCGTTACTCGCAATTCGAGGTTCCACTGTATTAGGTAGATTCAGGTACCTATGCCTAACTTTGCGGCGGCGTAGCTTAAGGCATTTAGGCTACGCCGCCGTAAGTTAGCCAGGCAAGTACATGATTCACAATGTACTTACCTGCTAAGTTACGGCGGCGTAGCCTGAATCGGCGGGCGTAAGGGCGCTGAATTCAAATGTGTTTGAGGGGGGCGTGTTGTATGCTAATAGTGCTTGACCTCACGTTTTTTTACGAACTGCGCATGCGCCGGGCGCCTACATTTCCCAGTGTGCATTGCGGCTAAGTACGCCGCACAGGCCTATTGATTTTGACGTGGACGTAAACGACGTAAATCCCGATTCACGGACGACTTACGCAAACGACATAAAAAATTCGAATTTCGACACGGGAACGGCGGCCATACTTGACATTACTATTCCAATAGGGCCTAGCTCTAACTTTACGCGGCCTATCTCTTACGTAAACGGCGTAAAAGTACTGCGTCGGCCGGGCGTACGTTTGTAAATCAGCGTATCAACTCATTTACATATTCTACGCCGACCGCAATGGAAGCGCCACCTAGCGGCCATCCGAAATATTGCAATATAAGATAGGAAGGCCCAAGCCGTCGTATCTTAGATATGTTTAAGCGTATCTCTGTTTGAGAATACGCTTAAACATAAGTCGGCGTAGATTCTGAGTTAGGTCGGCGTATCTACTGATAAGTCGGCCTAACTCTTTCTGAATCTACCTATATATATATAGTATACATATATGGATATATATATTTTTTTTTTCAGTTTGTTATGCGTTCATTAAATCTTTACGGGCGTTTAGGAAGGGCGCTCGCCGCTCCTATTACCAAAGACTAATATTTCGGGTGCCATTATTAGGGAAAACAAAAGAAAATCGACCCATAAAATGTTTTACACCTCGCAATGAATCCGTGATCGCACTGGCAATGCCGCGGCGCCACGGAATTTGCATTTTTATAACCCTGTTACTTAAAGGGAATGGGTGGCGGGGAATGCCTGGCCTCGGCGTTCAGCGGGTCCTTTAATCCCAGCCGGAGCTTTTTTATGCCTGAGAGCACCTTATGATGCTGTAACTAACCTCGAACCTCCAGCAGCAGGAGGGAGCAGACCTCCACATCCAGCAATGTCATGCTTTACAGGCTCACTCTCCGCATCAGCATGAATGAAGAGCACAAGGAAGAGGAGAAAAAAAAAATCCGGTTGCCTTGGAAACACTGGAGTCTTGGTAATTATTACTGTAACTGTGTCTGCACACCCCATCTATAACAGAAATGAATAATAAATTCTAATCAGTGACTGGCAGCTTTCTGTTCTCTGGCTGTGCTCTCTGCTGCACCTTACTGGCCACCCCCAGGAACTGCAGGAAACAAAATGTATACTTTGTTTCCAAATAAAAAGTAGTTGTGTTTGTGTACATAAAATAGTTACATAGTAGCCGAGTGTTATTAAATATATTTGAGAAGTAAAATGTTGACTTTGTTACTAAATGTATACTTTGGCCCAGATTCTCAAAGACTTACGACGGCGTATCTCCAGATACGACAGCGGCCATTCGGACTTACGACGGCGTATCTATGCGCCTGATTCATAGAATCAGTTACGCATAGAGGGCCAGATTCTTATAGGTAGATTAACAAAGAGTTAGGCCGGCTTATCAGTAGATAAGCCGGCCTAACTCAGAATCTACGCCGCCGTATGTTTAAGTGTATTCTCTAACAGAGATACGCTTAAACAAAGCTAAGATAGGCCGGCTTGCACCGTTCTATCTTAGCTTGCAATTTTTCTGATGGCCGCTAGGTGGCGCTTCCATTGCGGCCGGCGTAGATTATGTAAATCAGTTAGTACGCCGATTCACGAACGTACGCCCGGCCGCCGCAGTCGAATTACGTTGTTTTCATAAGGCCTTAGGCGGCCTAAAGTTATTCCACCTATGAGGTGGAATAACAATGTTAAAGTATGGCCGCCGTTCCCGCCGCAAGGTTCTAAATTTTTACGTCGTTTGCGCAAGTCGTCCGCGAATCGGGAGTTACGTCGTTTACGTCCACGTCGAAATCAATAGGCCCGTACGGCGTACTTAGCCGCAATGCGCCCTGGGAAATGTAGGCGCCCGGCGCATGCGCAGTGTAAAATTACGTCAAAAAACGTGAGGTCAAGCCTCATTTCCATACAACACGCCCCCCTCCAACCAATTTCAATTAGGCGCCCTTACGCCCACTCGTTTTAGGCTACGCCGCCGTAAATTAGCAGGTAAGTTGATTAAGAATCATTACTAGCCTAGCTAATTTACGGCGGCGTAGCCTAAACAGGCTAAGCTACGCCGCCGCATCTTTAGGCTCACGTATCTGAATCTACCTATTAGAGGAGATACGACGGCGTATCTCCAGATACGCCGGCGTATCTATGTGCCTGATTCTTAGAATCAGTTACGCATAGATATCTATTAGATCCGACAGGCGTAAGTCTCTTACGCCGTCGGATCGTAACTGCATATTTACGCCGGCCGTTAGGGGTGTGTACGCTGATTTACGCGTCAACATATATAAATCAGCTAGATACGCGAATTCATGAACGTATGCCCGACCGACGCAGTACAGTTACACCGTTTACGTTAGTTTTTTTTCCCTGGCGTATAGTTACCCCTGCTATATGGCGGCGTACCAATGTTAAGTATGGCCGTTCCCGCGTCAAAATTTGAAAAAGTTACGTCGTTTGTGTAAGTCGTCCGTGAATGGGGCTGGACGTAATTTACGTTCACGTCGAAACCAATGACATCCTTGCGGCGTACTTTGGAGCAATGCACACTGGGAAATTCCACGGACGGCGCATGCGCCGTTCGGGAAAAACGTCAATCACGTCGGGTCAAGCCTGTTTTACATAACACACACCCACCTCTTCACAATTTGAATTAGGCGGGCTTACGCCGGCCTATTTACGCTAGGCCGCCGCAACTTTTTTTTTGAGAATACGGCACTTGCCTGTAAAAGTTACGGAGGCGTAACGTAAATAGGATACGTTACGCCCGCACAAAGTTACGCGATTCTACGTGAATCTAGCCCAGATTTGGCCAAGATACGAGCGGCGCAAGTCTTCTACGCCGTCGTATCTTGGAGTGCATATTTACGCTGGCCGCTAGGTGGCGCTTCCGTTGATTTCCGCGTCGAATATGTAAATGAGCAAGATACGCTGATTCACGAACGTACGTACGCCCGTCACAATTAGTTACGCCGTTTACGTAAGACGTACGCCGGCGTAAAGATAAAAGCAGGTCTCTAGGTGGCGCAGCCCATGCAAAGTATGGACGTCGGAACAAGCGTATCTTTTTACGTCGTTTACGTAAGTCGTACGTGAATGGGGCTGTGCGTAGGTTACGTTCACGTCACAGGCATTGAGCCGGCGTATCTTTGGGCGTAAATACGACGTGATACTGAGCATGCGCCGTTCGTTCGGCCATGCATCTACATGGGGTCACGCTCAATTTAAATACAACACGCCCACGACCTGCCTACTTTGAATTACGCGCGCTTACGCCGGCCGAATTACACTACGCTGCCGTAACTTAGGACGCAAAAGGGTCAAATAAAATGGTCTCCTGCCAACTCTGGACGGAGGGAGGTGGAAAGCATTCCGAGGGCGCTGTATCTTTAACAGGCTAACAAGAGCATAATCTATTTACACCGTAGCCCCTAATTTATTGATCATCAATCATATATACATCACAGGAACAGCGGCTGCCCTCTTTGGCATTTGCTCCCCGTTTCGATCTCCTCCAAATATTCGAAGCGTACCTGTAGAAAGCGGCTAAGTGCTCGAGTCGAGATTATCGAAGTGTTAAAGGTCGGCCTCGCGTCAAAGAGGGAATCAAACGTTTGCCAAAACATTTCCTGATGGAGACCTAATTGGTCTTGTTATTTTATTGAAAAACAAAAAAACAAAAATGCTTTTTTTTTTTTTCCACGCATCCCGGGTTTCCTTCGGAGCCTTTATTCCTCGCCTGCCGGAGCCGGCATTTGGCTCGAGCGCCAGCAGCGGGTGACGACTTTTGCCGGGGAAAATGTGGGGTGCGTCTGAATGAGTATGGAAAACAAATAAAAACACATATAAACTCCGCAGAGTGTTTACCGGTGGCTCTCGCTTGTTATATATTGACTTTATAATGCTTCGCCGTTTTCATTATTGCCTTGAAGTTAATTATAAAAATTGAACACAGGAGACGCTCAATATAATTAATAGGAGCGTTAAAGAGAACCGGTCACGGCAGCGCTTGAGGGAGAATCGGAATACTTATTCTTAGCGGGGATCTAAAGCTAAAACTTTTTTTCAAAGTTTTGGATGCAGTAGGGACGGGGGAGAGTCCCTGTGGGGGCTTTTATTGCTTGTAAAGTAGAAGAAAGCTGGGGGGGGGGGGGACGCTAATTCTTTTATAGCAGTGGAAGTTCTTAGTTAGGACCTATAAGAATTAGTGATGAGCTTGGTTTGCTCCCAACCAGGGCTGGTGCAAGGATTTTTGACACCCCCCCCCCCCCCAGCTCCAACCCTGACTCTACCCCCTTTTCACTGTCCATGTAAACCCCACCTTTTTAAAGAAGCACCCATCCAATGTAGCCCACCTGCGCCCATCTAATGCAGCCTCACCAGCGCCCATCTAATGCAGCCTACCAGCGCCCATCTAATGCAGCCTCACCAGCGCCCATCTAATGCAGCCTCACCAGCGCCCATCTAATGCAGCCTACCAGCGCCCATCTAATGCAGCCTACCAGCGCCCATCAATGGAGCCTCACCAGCGCACCATCAATGCAGCCTCCCCAGCGCACCATCAATGCAGCCTCACCAGCGCACCATCAAATACAGCCTTACCAGCGCACCATCAAATACAGCCTTACCAGCACACCATCAAATACAGCCTTACCAGCGCCCATCAAATACCGCCTACCCACCCCCTTTAATGCAGTCTACCAGCGCCCATCCATGAATGTTTGCTTGCTTCCATTCATGCGGGAGTCGGGACGCAGACACAGTCCTCCACCTGTGTCTGTGTCCTATGTGCGAACACTGCAGCGGGTGCCTGCTGATGCTGAGACTTAGTTACTTGCTGCAGAGAGAAGAGAGTAGAAACACTAGTGGCCCAGGCGCCTGCCTAGTTTGCCTATTGGTAGCACCAGCCCTGCTCCCAACCCAAGTTCACCTAAACCCAGAAGTTAGCTGCCATTGCTGGATCCATGAGCTGCAGGTCGTGGGTTTCTCGCCCTGCAGCTGCACATATACAAAAGGGCGGTGATGCTCATGGCTTAATTTAACAATATGGGTACATGGCCATATTAGGTCAATGAGGTCATGAACATGCCCGCCTTTTTGTATACATGCAGCTGGGTGCACGGTCATATTAGTTCAATGTAATTGATCAAATATGGTCATGTGACCATATTACGTCAATGTCATGAGCATCTCCTCTCTGTTGCATAACTGCAGCTGGGCACATGGCCATATTAGGTCAATATCATTGATCAAATATGGTTATGTGGCCATATTAGGTCAATGATGTCACAAGCATCCCTCTCCTTTTGTATACCTGCAGCTGGGCACATGGCCATATTCGGTCAATGATATCACAAGCAACTTCACCCTTTTATATAGGTGCACTTGACCACACTAGGTTAATGTCATTGATCAGGCATAGCCATATTACGTCAATGCCATGAGCACTCCCCTCCCTGTTGCATACTGGTAGCTGGGCACATGGCTGTTCAATGTCATTGGTCAAATATGGTTATGTGGCCATATTGGGTCAATGATGTCACAAGCATCTTTGACCTTTTGTATACCTGTAGCTGGACACACATTAGGTCAATAAAATGGATTAGATTTGGTCAAAGATATCACAAGCAACTCTGTCCTTGTATAATTGCAGCTGGGCACATGGCCATAATAGGTCATTATAAATCGATCAAATGTGACCATGTGGCCATATTAGGTCAATGATGTCACAAGCATGCCCGCCTTTTTATATACGTGCAGCTGGGCGCACGGTCATATTAGGTCAATGTCAAATGGTTTGGAGGCGAGTACACTTATTAAATTGGTCTTGACGTGCACCCAACAAGGTAGGTGGCCAGGTACCACCAACCCGCTGAAGCATCCAGTAACGTGTACACATAGGTGCGAATGGGCCCTTCAGGATGGACATTCTCTACAGGAAACATGGAGGCAAACAAGAGTTCACGAGATCTTTTACTCACATTCACTGTAAAAAAATGTATTTGTCCTTTTATTACACAGAACATTGTGAAAAATAGAGTTCAAAACAATCCACAAGAATGTTTCTCTTTGGAAAAAAGATACTATTAAAAAATACAATTTTTCCTCCGACATGCTTCTTGGTGAACATCTAGAACACGGTGCTGTGTGTGGAACGTTACAGAAAAGAGGCCGGAATTATACATAAAAAAATAATGGAGAGAGATCAGATCAAAGTCTCAGGTCACACGGTTGTTGGTACTGCACAGGAAATGTAGGGGGGTGTCGTTTAAAGGGAACCTGTCAAGGCGCAAGGCCTGCCTATCCAAGCATGCGTCCAAAATTGCTGTTGTGCTGATCCGATACTAAAGTGTATCTAAACCCACGTAAATAAAATTCAGTTGCAGCTTACCAGTCCATAGACATAGTGGCTGCATTAGTTCCTTTTATTTTTCACTTGGTGATCCTGCCCAATCCATGGTCTGTGCTCCATCCTCCCCCTGCAACCCAATCCGCTGTCAGCGCTCCATCCTCTCCCCTGCAACCCAACCCGCTGTCAGCGCTCCCTTGCGACCCAATCCATTGTCGGCAGTCCCTTCTCTCCCCTACAACCCAATCCGTTGTCAGCTCTCCCTTCTCTCCCCTACAACCCAATCCGTTGTCAGCTCTCCCTTCTCTCCCCTACAACCCAATATGTTGTCAGCTCTCCCTTCTCTCCCCTACAACCCAATCCGTTGTCAGCTCTCCCTTCTCTCCCCTACAACCCAATCCGTTGTCAGCTCTCCCTTCTCTCCCCTGCGACCCAATCCATTGTCGGCAGTCCCTTCTCTCCCCTACAACCCAATCCGTTGTCAGCTCTCCCTTCTCTCCCCTACAACCCAATCCGTTGTCAGCTCTCCCTTCTCTCCCCTACAACCCAATCCGTTGTCAGCTCTCCCTTCTCTCCCCTACAACCCAATACGTTGTCAGCTCTCCCTTCTCTCCCCTACAACCCAATCCGTTGTCAGCTCTCCCTTCTCTCCCCTACAACCCAATCCGTTGTCACCTCTCCCTTCTCTCCCCTACAACCCAATCCGTTGTCAGCTCTCCCTTCTCTCCCCTACAACCCAATCCGTTGTCAGCTCTCCCTTCTCTCCCCTGCGACCCAATCCATTGTCGGCAGTCCCTTCTCTCCCCTACAACCCAATCCGTTGTCAGCTCTCCCTCCTCTGCCCTGCAACCCAATCCATTGTCTGTGCTCCATCCTCTCTCCTGAAACCCAATCTGCTGTCAGCACACCCTTCTCTCTCCTGCAACCCAATCCACTGTTGCCTCTCCCTTGTAACCCAATCTGTTGTCAGCACTCCCTTCTCTCTCCTGCAATCCAATTCATAGTCAGCGCTCCCTTCTCTCCCCTGCAACCGAATCCATTGTCGGCACTTCCTTCTCTTCCCTGAAACCCAATCTGCTGTCGGCGCTCCCATCTGTCCCCTGCAACCAAATCTTTTGTCAGCTAGGAGAGGTAAGGGGGGGGATCTGTGCCCAAGTTGGATCAGGACCAGGTTTAGCCATAGACCATCTAGGTCATGTAGGCTGTGGCTTAGGGTGCTATTATCATCCTAGGCCACACCCTGTTTTCTGGATCCTCGGGGGCTGTCCTCTGCAGACCTGTTTCTGCTCATGTCTCTGGTTGTGTGTATCCAGAGTGTGAAAGACCGGCGTCAGTGCACCAATCCAGAAGTGTAGCCATACTAAGAGAAAGATGCCGTGTGTGGCCTCAGCCAGCGCTGCTCCATCCACGCCCCGCTGGCACATTTCACCCCGCCCACCAGGGCTTGGTCACAGAAGTTGGAGCCTGGCCAGAGCAACGTTGACCGAGGCCACACATTGCCGGAGCACCGGGCCGGTCTCAGGATGCTGTGATGCTTTCAAGAATGTATGTATGTATGTATGTATGCATGCCACCCTGGTGGCCCCTCCCACAATCCTACCTAGGAACACCCTCTCTGCTAGTCTCATATATGTCTATTAAGGCATTTTAATATTTGCATAACTCCTCCTAAAAGCCAGCCCACTGCTTGCATCAGGACTGAAGACTCTGGAGAGGAGTACTGAGGCAGGATGTTGTGATGTTTTTAGGCAAGCCATGTAATATTTTTTTTTACTAGTAATGGCGGCGATCAGCGATTTTTTTTTCGGTACTGCGACATTATGGGGGACACATCGGACACTTTTGACGCTATTTTGGGACCATTCACATTTCGCCCTCTGCTGATCACATGCACCACCCGAAGAAGAAAAATAAATCTCTAGCAATACACACCAAATGTGCAGCTTGTCTCCTGGCTCTGTTCTACCAGGAGATGTATTGGGGACTGTGGAAGAAGAGAAGAGGAGGATCAGAGAAGACAGGATCAAACAGCCTTTTTACACAATGCAGAGGATTAACCCCTTAGGTTCCACAGTGAGTATAACAAGCATGCTTTCCTGCATATACAGACTGATATTACTGTTGTGGGTTTAGTAACAATTTAAGGGAGAAAAACAAACAATGCGACTACCACATCTAAGGAATGGTAGGCTGCAATAAAAAAAAAAATTTGGGGGGGGGGGGGGGGTCCACACCCCTTTAACAGACCCGCAATAGGTCTACAGAAACCTATCCGCAGTGACATGGAGCTGAAGACGACTTTCTATAACCTTACATCACACGTATAAAATGTGCAGACCGCACCTCGTGAAATAATGGAAATCATTGCATATTTATTTAAAGAAAGAAAACGTTAAGATTATCAAAATGATTGCAAATTCATATTTTTTTTTTCTGGCCACTGAAAGTGACCCGGCACAGACTGAACTAGTAAACATCATCCAGACCTGCATTGGTGGGTTATGTCCCACAGTGCCTGGGGACACACGGGGGGGTGGGGGGGAGGGGGGACGGGACGCACACAGTCATCACTGGTACTGTTGCATCCTGGCAGCTTTGAACTTTGAGACTCTTTTGCCCCCCTCTTCGGGAGACTCCTCGCCCTTCTTTTCCTGGATGGTGGGCAGAGCTGGGAGGGCAATGCTGGTCATGGGCACCGATATAGAAAACGCCTCCTTCTCTATGACGGTTCCTGAAAATGCCTGCGCAGAAACAGAGAAGCTTGCGTTATTACCAAGGTCACAACCATAGTACTTCTTCCCTATCTAAAAGTTAAGAGACCCTGTCATCAAACCACAAGGCCTGTAAATGCGGCCCGCCAGGTCATTTTATGTGGCCCTCGCATATTTCCTGCAGCTGTGCCAACCCCTCCGCCCCCCGTATCTGCCCTCACATTGTCTCAGCGGTCGACAACAGACAGGAAGACAAAACTCCTCTTACAGATCCTGTGCCTTTCTCTGTGCAACCGCAGAACTCCCTTGTCTCTGCAGATTCCGGCAGCGGGGACGACCCCAGACCGTCTCGGGGACAACGACCCCAGACCGCCTCCGGGGACGACTCCAGGCCGCCTCCGGGGACGACTCCAGGCCGCCTCCGGGGACGACTCCAGGCCGCCTCCGGGGACGACTCCAGGCCCTACACTTTCTGAATCCCAGCTTCGCCCCCAGCTTCTTCCTGGACGCAGCACAAAGTAAGGTTGGTATAAAGGAGAATGGGAGACTCTTGACTTCCGATGATGGGGGGGGGGCTCTTGACATCTAATGTACGGGAGGGTTGGGTGCTCTGGACATCTAGACTTACAGATACACCTGGCCCCTTGAGGGAAATCATAATGCTGAAAATCTTTTTCACTCCTCTCTCGTCTGCTACATAAAGGGTTATGAATGGAGGGAAGAGGAGAAATCAAGGAGCTGGGCCAGCACAAAAGATAATTAGACACTCAAAAAAGGAGGAGAGGGCAAAGCTAAATTTTCCAGCAAGTTCAAAGCCACATCGCAAGTGGATAAAAAACTAATTTAAAGAAAAGAAACCCGAAAAAACTTGTGGCGCCACTCAAAGCTGGAAGAACAAATGTTTCCCCGTCTGCCCTCAGAGCAGGCGTACATTCACTACTCCAGGAGAGTGAGCATACTGAAGGTAAGACGCCGCTCAAACCAACCCGCCATTAACGCAATGTGCACAAATGTGTTTGGCCTCAGCTAGCGCCGTTCAGGCCATGCCCTCCTCCCAACATGTTTCGCCCCACCGACCGGGGCGTGGCCGAAGAACCGATGACTGAGACTACATACACATTGAGTTAATGCCGGGTTGGTTTGAGCGGCGTCTTACCTTCAATATTTAAAATATGTGACATTTCTGTGCTTTTATCTTCAATTTTATATGTTAGTGACAGGGTCTCTTTAAATGTCTGCAGTAACATCCTAATACACTAGAGAAGATCACCAATCATTTAACAAGTCACTGTGTGGAAGGAATGGAGTAGCATGGTTCCTTCTGCTCACCTCTACCCGTTACATGTGGAGGTCACCAGAAGGAACCAGTGAGTGCTGTAGGGCAGGGGTGGGCAACCTCGGCACTCCAGCTGGGGTGAAACTAAAAATCCCATCATGCCTCTCCCTCTAGGAGTCATGCCTGTGATTGTCAGGGTTTTGCAATGTCTCATGGGACTTGTAGTTTTGGAGGGCCGAGGTTGCCTACCCCTGCTGTAGGGGAACCCAGAAGATAGACACTCCCGGAGGTTTTGGCTCCCATGAAGACTCCAGCAGTTAATTTTTCGGGATCTGTGTGGAAAGCAGAAAAGGAAAGTATTCACACAACAGTATGCCCCTCCTCCTCTCACCTCTGATGGTCCGAACACCGGTGACAGCTTTTTATGCATTCGGTCATCCTCGTCGCTGAAGATGTTGTCTTCCATGCTGGTGTTCCTTTGGTACCCTCTTCTGTCCTCAAACTCGTGTGAACTATTCTCGCTGGTATCGCTGCACACGCTGTCCTCCCGGCTGCGGGACTTCATGATGGATTTTCTGGGGACATACTCTCCGTTCACCAGGTCTACAAACACCCTGTAAAGCATAATGCGCATGTACAGACTTTCATAGAAACATAGAAGAGTGACGTAATGCGCATGCACAGACTTTCATAGAAACATCGAAAAATCTAATTTCTTCATCAACTTAGGCCAATATGTATTCTGCTGCATATTTTTGGTAAAACAAAAATTCCAATAAGTGTATATTGATTGGTTTGCGCAAAATGTATAGAGTCTACAAACTATGGGATATTTTTATTTATTTATTTTCTTTACTAGTAATAGCGGCAATCAGCAACTTATAGTGGGACTGTGATATTGTGGCGGACATTTGGATACTAACGGACACTTTTTGGGAACCAGAGACACCAAACAGATCAGCGCTAAAAATATGTACTGTGGCTGTACTAATGACACTGGCTGAGAAGGGGGTTAACATCAGGGGCGTTCAAAGGGTTAACTGTGTGCCTAGCCAGTGTTTTAATAAACTGTAGGAGGAGCTTTTACTAGGGGAAGACATGGATCCATGTCCCTGCTTTGCAGAGACACAGGAGCCATGCCTTCCCTCTTAACAGAACGGCAATCTGCCTTGTTTACATAGGCCGATTGCAGTTCTGTCTTTCTAGCTGATGATCGGCGAGTGCTGGCAGACATCAAGTCTGCCATACCCGCTGTGTATAATCATAGGGAGCGAGCCGCTGGCAGCGCACATTCGCGCCCCCCTACCCAGAAGTGCAGGATCACACACATATACGCACAGCTGCTGCCCCATAGCAGTAAAACTATTATAGGGCGGTCACTAAGTGGTTAATGAATAGGTTCACCTTTTTCAGAAAAAAATCATAAATGCACATATTTATTATTACTGGTATTTCCTGCAGGAGCCTGGAAAGCATTGCACCGGTGATCAGTGGATCAGGGGTGCAATGTTGGGCATCTGCAGCTTTCAGCTCGTACCTCCAAACGGGCTGTCAGTCGGAAAGCTGCCGCTCCTTGTGAATGTACTACAACAGTGATCATCAGTGCCCATGCAGGTCATTCAGAACTACAAGCCATCTGCCGCGGTGGATGATGGTACTTGTAGTTCATTTATTCACAACAAATTGTGTGGGCGGAACCTCCGTGGCCATACTGTTTTTGAGTTATGACAGTGGGTGCGGGGAGAAGATCTCCCACCCGCTGTCATACGGAGGGGGGATCTGAGGGAGAGGCAGCAGGAGCTGGATCAGGTTCCAAAAGGTGAACTTTAACCACCCGGACCATATTGCTGGTCAAAGACCAGAGCACTTTTTACGATTCGGCACTGCGTCGCTTTAACTGGCAATTGCGCGGTCGTGCGACGTGGCTCCCAAACAAAATTGGTGTCCTTTTTTTCCCACAAATAGAGCTTTCTTTTGGTGGTATTTGATCAACTCTGCGGTTTTTAGTTTTTGCGCTATAAACAAAAATAAAGCGACAATTTTGAAAAAAAAATATATATTTTTTACTTTTTGCTATAATAAATATCCCCCAAATATATATATATATATATATATATATATATATATATATATATATATATATATAAAAAAAGGTTTTCCTCAGTTTAGGCCGATACGTATTCTTCTACATATTTTTGGTAAAAAAAAAAATTCGCAATAAGCGTTTATCGGTTGGTTTGCGTAAAGTTTATAGCGTTTACAAAATAGGGGATAGTTTTATGGCATTTTTATTATTTTTTTTTTTTTTTTTACTACTAATGGCGGCGATCAGCGATTTTTGTCGTGACTGCGACATTATGGCGGACACATCGGACAATTTTGACACATTTTTGGGACAGTTGGCATCTTCACAGCAAAAAATGCATACAAAATGCATTGTTTATTGTGAAAATGACAATTGCAGTTTGGGAGTTAACCACAGGGGGCGCTGAAGGGGTCAAGTGTGACCTCATCTGTGTTTCTAACTGTAGGGGGGGTGTGGCTGTAGGTGTGACATCATTGATTGTGTATCCCTATAAAAGGGAACACACGATCGATGACGGCGCCACAGTGAAGAACGGGGAAGCCGTGTTTACACACGGCTCTCCTCGTTCCTCAGCTCTGGGGACCGATCGCGGGACTCCAGCGGCGATCGGGTCCGCGGGTCCCGCGGTCACGGAGCTTCGGACCGGGACCCACGGCTGGGCACTTAAAGAGGACTTCCCTGTACGTGCTTGTGCCCAGCCGTGCCATTCTGCCGACGTATATGTGCAGGAGGCGGTCCTTAAGTGGTTAAATGTATACATTTCCCTGAAATCTCTCACAGTTCACCTTTCTAGGACAGACAAACATGGCGTTCAACGTACCTGTATATGTCCGCTGGCGTCTTTATAACTGGCAATTCCAGGTGACCGTTCCCATTACTGTTTTTTCTTTTCCTTCTGGCTTCCTCTTTCTTTTCGCTGAATTTCAGAGTAGTGTTCTTTCCAGTGTTTATTCTCACCTGAGGGGACCAATATGGAATTTAAAGAGAAAATAGTCCAGACAGGGTGAGAGTCATAATATGTTAGAAAGCAGAACTTCTACCTTTCTTAACTGAACTGCAATCTGGGAGAATGAACGCCGTAACCTGATTGGCTGCTGTGGCTATCAAAGCCGAAGTATACCCCTCCCAAAAAAATCAGCACAAGGGATATGACTTGCCATCAGTGAGATGTGTCCCTTGTGCTTGTGTGTCCTCCTTTCGCTGAAGTCTTTCTCTTCCGATGACCATAGCTATAGAACCTGGCCCCCAGCTACACATACACTATATTGCCAAAAGTATTGGGACGCCGGCCTTTACACAAACTTTAATGGCATCCCAGTCTTAGTCCGCAGGATTCAATATTGAGTTGGCTCCGCCCTTTGCAGCTATAAAAGTGTGGGGTTGTTTTTCAGGGGTTGGGTTGGCCCCTTAGTTCCAGTGAAGGGAACTCTTAAGACATTTTGGACAATTTCATACTCCCAACTTTGTGGGAACAGTTTGGGGACGGCCCCTTCCTGTTCCAACATGACTGTGCACCAGTGCACAAAGCAAGATCCATAAATACATGGATGAGCGAGTTTGGGGTGGAGGAACTTGACTGTCCTGATGGAACACCTTTGGGATTAGAGCGGAGACTGTGAGCCAGGCCTTCTCGCTCAACATCAGTGCCTGACCTCACAAATGCTCTTCTGGAAGAATGGTCAAACATTCCCATAGACACACTCCTAAACCTTGTGGACGGCCTTCCCAGAAGAGTTGAAGCTGTTCTAGCTGCAGAGGGCGGGGCCAACGCAATATTGAACCTTACAGACTAAGACACCATTAAAGCTCATGTGCGTATAAAGGCAGGTGTCCCAATACTTTTGACAATATAGTATGCGTATAAAGGCAGGTGTCCCAATACTTTTGACAATATAGTATATCTTTCTTTCACTTCCCCATTGCTCTGTTTGGCAAATACCTGCAGCCGAGCTGCAACCATGTGACAGTGGTAGCACTTGGTTATTTGCCCAGAAAAAAAAGGGAGAAAGTCAAGCTTATGTAAGCTCCGACTTAAGCCTACATAGGGTTGATATACGCGTTTCGTCAGAAAGGCGTCCTCAGGAAGCAAAACACTCAAAATTCTGCTAATGGGAGGATAGTACAGTGCAGCATCCTCAATTAATTACACTTTCTGGGCATTGGAGAGGGGTAGGGGGGTGGGTTCAAAAAGGGTGAGAGACATACAACCTATGTTGCTCATAAAGGAAGTGGGGGGGTGCACCTTAACCACTTAAGGACCGCCTAACGACAATATACGTTGGCAGAATGGCACCGCTGGGCACAATCACGTACCTGTACGTGATTGTATAAAGCCCAGCGGTGTGTCGCGGGCGCACTCCCGCGACCCGGTCCGAAGCTCCGTGACCGGGAGACTCGCGGACCCGATCGCCGATGGAGTCCCGCGATCGGTCCCCAGAACTGAAGAACGAGGAGCCGTGTGTAAACACGGCTTTCCCGTTCTTCACTGTGGCGCTGTCATCGATTGTGTGTTCCCTAATATAGGGACGCACAATCAATGACGTCAGACCTACAGCCACACCCCCCTACAGTTGTAAACACAAATGAGGTCACACATAACACCATCAGCGCCCTCTTGTGGTTAAAACTCCCAAACTGCAACTGTCATTTTCACAATAAACAATGCAATTTAAATGCATTTTTTGCTGTGAAAATGACAATGGTCCCAAAAATGTGTCAAAATTGTCCGAAGTGTCCGCCATAATGTCGCAGTCACGAAAAAAATCGCCGCCATTAGTAGTAAAAAAAAAAAATAATTAATAAAAATGCAAAAAAACTATCCCCTATTTTGTAAACGCTATAAATTTTGCGCAAACCAATCGATAAACGCTTATTGCGATTTTTTTACCAAAAATAGGTAGAAGAATACGTATCGGCCTAAACTGAGAAAAATAATTTTTTATATATGTTTTTATACATGTTTTTGGGGGATATTTTTTTATAGCAAAAAGTAAAAAATATTGCATTTTTTTCAAAATTGTCGCTCTATTTTTGTTTATAGCACAAAAAATAAAAACCGCAGAGGTGATCAAATACCACCAAAAGAAAGCTCTATTTGTGGGGGAAAAAAGGACGCCAATTTTGTTTGGGAGCCACGTCACACGACCGCGCAATTGTCTGTTAAAGTGACGCAGTGCCGAATTGTAAAAACGCCTTTGGGCATTTAGCAGCATATTGGTCCGGGGCTTAAGTGGTTAAGCTACCCCCTCACACCATTGCATATTTTAACATCCCAGGAGTTCCTCGGCCCCTCCATGCAATCTTATACAGGGGTCCAATGACTCTGTACAGTGAACTGAGACAACTGGCCCTCCTAAGAGAAAGGAGGCATCCTCACCCCAAGCCCTGCAAGTCAATTTGTGTCAGTTTAAGTGAATCCTCCCAACCCAAAATGTAGAAGCTCTATTACCTAAAGCAACAAGAATTACTGAAGAGAACTATTCATAATGGATTACATGTTTGTAGGTTTGGCTTTTATAACAGAGGGCGAAAACCTATGACCCAAATGAAGAAGATGAGGGATTTCTGGCTACGTACCCTTTTTGGTTCAACCGTATGGGAAAAGTAGATGGTGGCAACGGAACCTTTACAGCTTGCTGAGTCTTCGTCGTCGCTGTGTTGCGAATGAGACCCGTTCACACAGCCTGAGATCAAAAACCCTGATTTCGTATGACTGCCCGCAGCGAGATGATCTTCTTGTTTCACGTTTAAATCGGTCTTCAGGTTCTCCTTGTCGTCTTCGTAACAGGAATCCCTGCCGAGGGGAGGATCTTCCGTTACTCTGCAAAATAATACAAACCGTTCTCTCAGTTGCGGATGCTTTCAGTATGATGGTATTAGACCGTCTGTGCCGACATCTTTATGGTGGTCGGTAATCTGAAGACATCCACAGTAGTGTAGCTGCCCCTTTAAATACCCATAAGGGTATTTATAAGCAAAAACAGTGTGGGTCAGCAGACCACCGCTGTTCAGCTCTCACTGGAGCCCGCGTGTAGTCCAAACCTTGAAAATTGTGGACCGGAAGCTGATGCCCTGTCTAAACGCGTTTCGGCAGAAAGGCGTCCTCGGGAAGCAAAACAGTGTTGCCCTGCTTTAAAGCGTTTCGTCAGAAAGGCGTCCTCAGGAAGCAAAACAGTGTTGCCCTGCTATAAAGCGTTTCGTCAGAAAGGCGTTCTCAGGAAGCAAAACAGTGTTGCCCTGCTTTAAAGCATTTTGTCAAAAAGGCGTCCTCGGGAAGCAAAACAGTTTTGCCCTGCTTTAAAGCGTTTCGTCAGAAAGGCGTCCTCAGGAAGCAAAAGTTTTGCCCTGCTTTAAAGCGTTTCGTCAGAAAGGCATCCTCAGGAAGCAAAACACTCAAAATTCTGCTAATGGAGGTTAGGATAGTGCAGCATCCTCAATGAATTACACCTTTTAGGCAGTGAGGAGGGGTGGGGGGTGGGTTCAAAAAGGATGAGACATACAACCTATGTTGCTCATAAAGGAAGTGGGGGGTGTACCTTGAGCTACCCCTCAAGCCATTGCATATTTTTAATACCCCAGGAGTTCCTTGGCCCCTCCATGCAAACCTATACAGGGGTCCAATGACTCTGTACAGTGAACTGAGGCAACTGGCCCTTCTAAGAGAAAGGAGGCATCCTCACCCCAAGGCCTGCATGACAATTTATGTCAGTTTGAGTGAATCCACCCAACCCAACAGCATAGTCCCTACAAGCTCTATTTTTCTTAAAAAAAAAAAAAAAAAAGGCTGCCTTTTACCCTGGAAGCCAGGGGACCTTTATTCTGGCTCTACCTATACCACATCCTTCCGATGTCTTTGCTTAAGCTGGCCATAGACTGAGCAATTTCTTTTCTTCCAACCACAGGTGCCTTTGTGTTCTCTTGGTGATAAAAGGGGGAGTGGTCTCCGCCAGGAGAACACAGTGATCACTGCTAGCAGCAAGAACACCCACTAGCAATAATCGCATGTAAAATCCAACAGGCTGGTTGTACCCAAGTTGATTAACTGGGATACATTCAGCCTGCCCATACGTGATTCGAATCTCAGCCAGTCCCTTCTGAACCGGCCAAGATTCGAACCATCTATGGCCGGCTTTAGTCAAAGCAACACAACGAGTACAGATAACGCAAAATCCAGGGGGACGCTTACTCCACAAGCTCTCCTCGCAGCTCCTCTTGTTTCTCCAGCTCCTCCAGTCTGGCCCAGAGCGCCGCATTGTCTGTGAACGGGTCTTTGGACTCTTCTTCTCGAAAACCCACCTCCTCGTTGCTGGTCTCGGCCTTTGGTTTTGTGTGAGGTTTGTGCGCTGTGCGGTGTTTGCCTGTGGAGGAGATCAATGACATTATAGTGAGGAGAAGGCTATGGACCCAACCATATAAAAATAACTGACAGATTTCGGTAGATAAAAAGCTGAATTGGATGGAATTTTCCATTCTAAAACACTAATAAAAAATTGCCAATTCATTTTTTGATCAAATATATTTTTCCTTTTTTATCCTTTGTTGCATCCTAGTGCTGCTAATCCCCTACATATTCTTTGCAGCCGCTTCCGGTCTACATGCACTCAAGCGATGGCTGCAGCAGAGTTTCCTGATGATGTCCAATTAAAATGGTCACTTGTCACCTCAGGAAACATAACTAATAAGAGACCACAACTGAAAAACAAGGACCTTTAGGGCCCTGGTGCAAGAAACTGACCATAAGGGGCCCTTCCCTCCGATCCTGGGGCCCTTTACATTCAAAGTCGCATGACAAGTCAAAACGCCTTTGCTCTTTAAATTGGTTGTAAACTTCAGACATGAAATATGAACAAAGCATATACCTATAGAGCAGTTCTAGTGCGGCTGTCCATATCCTTATTGTTTTTGCACATCCTGTGCATTGCCAGCAACCATCTGCTTCTGAGTGGACATCAATTACCCTAGTGAGCTCACCTGGAGCGGCAGCTCTCTTACCTATAGAGCAGTTCTAGAAGGAACCCATTTACCTTATCCCCGCCGCAGGTTTGCTGAAAATCAGACAAAACCAATCTTCACCCATCACGGCGGGTATTGTGTGCCAACCTTGCTTCCTATAGCACATCTTATTCATGTCCAATCCTCCTAGACCAGTGGTTCTTAACCTGGGGGTCGAATAAAAATTTGCCAGGGGGTCACCGAATCCTGGGCGGTTCTTGAAACACGCACCGCTCTCCCAGCATTTTTGCAGCCACCCAGCAGGGCTATCCCTAGAGCCTGTGGCCGCCCAGCTGGGCTGTTCCTGGAGCCTGCGGCTGCCCACTCAGTTCACGGCATGGCTGGGGGCAGAGACCAGAGGTCAGCTGACTGGTGAGGCATGTGATGTGGGAGGGGTTGGAGGAGACACCATCTCCTGATTTCAGGATAGGCTTTAACTGCTACCAGACACCACAAAGTCGGAGACACAGTGAAGCTGGAGACACAGGGCCAGATCCACAAAAGAGATACGCCGACTTAACTCGATTTTTCTAAATTTACACGGCGTGTATCTTTGCGCCCGATCCTCAAAACGAGAAGCGCCTGAAATTCGGGCTTTTCCGTCCTACCTAAAAATATTACGCTGGCGCATTCTCGTGCGCAAATTACGCTAGGCACGCCGCTTTATTTGATAGGCAAAGATGCAAATGAGGGAGATAGGGCGATCCACAGAATTAAGTGTGTGCGCCGTAGATTACGCCCTGTGCGCACCTGTTAGTTTTTTGGTGGGATTTTACACATTATAAAAGCAGCCCTAATTTTACACATGCCGTCTGAATGTCTGCTGAAGCAACACCATTCAGGAAGAGCTCAGCACACAAACGTTCAGGACTGAAATCTCTCTGCCAAAATGCCAGGACCAGCAATGATACTAGCTGCATTAGTTGATATAGAGACACAAAGAAGGAGGAGGGCACAGAGGAGGAGGATGAGGGCACAGGAGAGGGTCTACCGCCCACGGCAAGATTTGTTTGGCATGCCTGCTTGTGAAGTTTACCGCACCTACAGATTTACCCGTGAGGCCATCCTGGAATTAACATCAATACTTCAGGATGATATTACCAGCCCAACCCAACGCTCCCATGCCCTGCAGCCACTCACCAAAGTACTGGCCACTTTGCATTTTCTGGCCACTGGCTCATTCCAACGCACAAGTGGAGGCGTGGCTGGGATGGCACAATCCTCCATCAGCAGGTGTGTGCACCAAGTGGTCCCTGCAATCCTGCTGCGCATGGGAAATCAGTTTCAGAAACCCACCCAGGAGGATCAGCGTTTAAAGTCAATGACCGACTTTTACAACCTTGCCAGATTTCCACGCACCATCGGGGCCATTGATTGTACCCATGTGGCACTACAACCACCCCATGATACTGAGCACATGTTCCGGAATCGTAAAGGCTGGCATTCCATTAATGTGCAAGTCATCGTCGATGCCCATGGCCTCATCTGGCACGTCTGTGCTAAATTTCCTGGATCCTGCCATGATAGTTACATTTACCGGCAGACACAGATCTCAAGAGATTTTGACCAGAACATGTATGGAGACAGCTGGCTGATTGGTGAGTGACATGTGTGTCAGGTATGTCCCCCCCATGATGCTGACATCACAAGGGGCACATGCATGACTAATATCCTCCTGTCTTTTCCCTTACAGGTGACTCTGGATATGCCCTGGGACCTCATCTAATGACCCCATTCAGGAACCCCCAAACCCCAGGAGAGCAACGCTACAACCAGGCGCACATACGAACCCGGGGAGTGGTTGAACGGACCTTTGGGCTTCTGAAGTCCCGCTTCAGATGCCTGGATAAGTCTGGGGGTACCCTGCTGTATTCCCCTGACTTTGTGTGTCAAATAATTGGGGCATGTTGCATACTCCATAACTTTGCCCTCAGAAGGGGACTGCATATTGACTTATGTAATGACCTGACCCCTGACCCAGGCAATACTATCCCAACCAACTCTACCCGGTCTGCTGAGGGCACAACAGCTAGGAGACGCCTTGCAGAAGGCATTTTTTCCCAGTAAATGTACATGATTAATGTCACAATAAGTATGTTTTTTTTTCACTGTAAATGCACATGATTAATGTCACAATAAGTATGTATTTTTTCACTGTAAATGCACATCAATAAAGTCACAATGATAATGCATGAATGCACACCACTGTGGTTCCTTGCACAGACACATCACATGCACATCGAATTGGATTAGATCCAAGTCCCCCCCCCCCCCCCCTTGGGACTTGGGAGCAGTAACGCCACGCCACGGCTCCAATTATGTCACTGTGCATTCATACACCATTCAGGAACCTGGGATTGCACTTCTCCCTGGTCCTGGGGATCCCTTCTCCACCAAAACTGAGGGTGACAACCTTAATTTCTTAGGAATGCCACCCCCCCACATTCACACATCATTCACACACATAAACCAAATCATAAGTACAGAAGACCAAATAAAAAAAAAAAAAAAATGCATAAACAAAAAAAAACAAGTATCCCAGCAAATTTTTTAGCGGCGGCGATTGCTACGCCTTGGCTGGGCAGGGGCACGGGCAGGGGCACGGGCAGGGGCACGGCCACGGCCACGCCGTCGCGGAGGATGTCCATTGGGGGGGTGTTGAGCTGGGGAAGGAGGAGCCTCCTGGGGGGGTTGAGCTGGGGAAGGAGGAGCCTCCTGGGGGGGTTGAGCTGGGGAAGGAGGAGCCTCCTGGGGGGGTTGAGCTGGGGAAGGAGGAGCCTCCTGGGGGGGTTGAGCTGGGGAAGGAGGAGCCGCCCCTGCTGGCCTGCCCTCCATGGCCCCTGCAATGCGAGTGAGACAGGCAGTGAGGGCAGCCGCATTGGCCTGGCCAGACCTTGTATTGTCCTGCACAGCCTGGGTCAGGGCACTCAGCTCATGGGCCACGCGCGTTGTGGCGGTCTGTATGTCATTCAAACATGTTATGACCGCCGTTGAGTTGGTGGCCACATCACCGAGTGCCTCCATCATTTCACCATGGCTGTGCTCCATCTGCGTCAGTTTTTCCAGAATTTTACCAAGAATGCGGGTCTGCCGGGCATTGTCCTTCACCACACTGGCCGACAGACGCTCGCCCACAGCCACGGTCTCCTGGGTTGTCCCCCTGGCTGCCGCTGAGTCTTGCGGGCCTGGAGGAGGGGAGAGAGTGACCCTGGTGACTGGAGGCCTGTTGGGGGAGAAGTGGGAGGGGCTACCCCTGATGGTGGCCTGACTGGTGCCAGCCTCAGGGGTAGTCTCAGGGGAAGACTCAAAGGTCATCATATCAGTGGCCAGGAGGACTTCCCGGCCAATCTGCATATTTTCCTCCTCCTCCCCCTCATCATCCTCCTCCCACTCAACCTCAACCTCCTCCCCCTCAACCTCCTCATGAGTGTAGGTTTGGCCAATCCCCTCCCCTGGGGAATCCTGCCCTTCTTGGGACTCATCATCTGCCTGTCTTGGGGGTGGTGCTGCAGCCTGGCCCGATGGGCCTGCAACCTCCTGGCCTCCAACCTCCTGGCCTCCAACCTCCTGGCGTGGAACCTCCTGGCGTGTAACCTCCTGGCGTGTAACCTCCTGGCCATCTGTGGAGGACACAAAACAATCACATGTTTGAGGAACCACACACTTGGCACATCTTCCCTTCCCCCACCCACACATGCTAATCAACAGAGAATAAACCAAAAAACATACCTGTCCTCCTAGGAACATCTGACGTATAGCCAGGCAGGCCCACCACCTGCTGTGGGTGGAAACACTGGGCCACTGCCCATTCCTCCTCCGTCAGTCTGACTGGGCAGGGTCCCCCTCCTCCAGTGCCCCTGGTATGGGCGTCGATCCTTGCCATCTTAGTCCGGACGACGCTTCTCAGATCGTTTATTTTTTTCTGTATGCCAGCGGGGGTCCTAGTCTCCCCCCCCCCCCCCGCCGCATTGATCTGGTCCGTTATCTTTTTAAGAAGCTGCCTCCTCCTGGCCGGGGTGGTGTTCTGGCTCTCAGGGCCATGCAGAAATCGCCCATATTTCACAATGCCCCGAGCAAGAATTTGCTTCTCTCCCAGGGTGAAATTAAGCTTCCTGCGTTTAGGGGGCATCTCATACACCACCCAGCAACAACAAACACACCCGACAAACAATCGACAATACACACCCAAAAACCTGACAAAAATCTATACCACAAAAAAATCAAGAAAATCTAAACACACAAGGACACAGCTAATAGTAATTCAAAAAGAAACACGCACCAACAAACAAACAAAAAACAAACACCAAAAAACAAACACCAAAAAACAAACACCAAAAAACAATCAGCAAAAAACAATCAGCAAAAACAATAACAAACAAATTAAATAAATACACTTCTCAAACACAAACAACAACTAGACTCTCCAACTCCTCAAACACTTTTCTCACAAACACAACTTACCAACACACAAACAAACAGAGCAGAAGCAAATTGCTCATGGAAGGGGAACAATGGGATATACTTTAGCAAGGGAAGTGTGTGTGTGTGGTGCTTTTTAGACACAGGGCGATCCTCAAACTAAGTACACTTGGCCTTTTACCTATCTCACTGATTGCGCCGAGATAAGTTCTGCACATGCCCAGTGAGGTCCCGATTCGTGCGCGCATGCGCAGTAGGGCCGGCGCCTCATTTGCATGGGGTCACGGCTCATTACAATGAAGCACGCCCACTTCCTTCCCACTTGCAAAAACCCCGCCTTACGCCTCTGAATTTAAGTTACGCTGGCGCACATTTAGACGCAAATGCGCTGTGGATACGGCACTTATGACACCAACTTAGGGCAACGTAACTTAAATCACATAAGTTAGGAAAAACTAAATTTGCACCGCTGGCTGAGGATCTGGCCCACAGTGAGTAACACTACCTGTGATTATAGTTGCCTTTAAAAGGACTCCGGAAGCGCCAAATTTCTGCGGGTGCTGTACGTCAGTGTTGTACGTCACCACGTTCTTGACGGTCGAAAGTTCTGAGAACTTGTGTGGCCGTGTGTATGCAAGCCAAGCTTGAGTGGAATTCCGTCAAGCAAAAGCATCCAAGGTTTTTCCGACGAAAAATCCGATCGTGTGTACGCTGCATAAGGGCTCATTCACATGTGATGTTGGGGGCGGGGGGTAGGGGTGTAATATTTATTATAGCAAAAAGGAAAAAATATTGAATGTTTTTTTTTTTAAATTGTCGCTCTATTTTTGTTTATAGCGCAAAAAATTAAAACCGCAGAGGTGATCAAATACCACCAAAAGAAAGCTCTATTTGTGGGGGGGAAAAAAGGATGGCAATTTTGTTTGGGAGCCACGTTGCACGACCGCGCAATTGTCAGTTAAAGCGACGCAGTACCGAATCGCAAAAAGGGACCCGGTCCTTTAGCTGCATATTGGTCCGGGGCTTAAGCGGTAAAAAAAAAAAACAACAAAAAAAAAAAAAAATTCGTATTTTGAATATAGGTACAGTGATCGTGGCGTGGAAGGACACAAAGTGATGATGAGCAGCGATGTGACATGATCAGAGTTTAACAGCTCAGGAGGGGGAATCACAAATCCCTCTTATTTTTTTTACTGACGTTTTTTTTTTTTTTTTCGTTTTTTTTCACTGCCCTGATTATGCAACTCGTTTGTGTCTATTGCCATCCGAAATCTTTACTCTCATTACAAGTATCCTGCTCTGGTAATAGAAGATGCAACACAGAATCTTCTTTCAGCTCTGCTATGAATTTTAATCCCTCTTAAAACAATCGGCCTTGATGGCAGAGAGGAGAAGATCAATGCAGTAAACAGAGCGGGCTGACATCAGAGCCAGCCGGGGAAAAAGGGGGGGGAGAAGGCGCGAGAGTCGCAGATTACACATGTAGCGCACAGATTCTGATAAAATGTAATACATATCTGGTGTAAAAAAAAAATTAAAGCTGAACTCCGGCCTTCCTCTTCAGTCTTGTATAAGTTGTACAGACTCCTCTCCTGGACTGAAATGTTTTATTTCTCGTACACCACGGGAAACAGAGCCTTAATCATTACATATTGGGTTGTATGGGTCACCAGAGATGATTGGACACTGGTACAACCAATGAGAATAAGTTCCCCTCCATATAACCCCTCCCATACAGGAAGTACCGTAGTTTTTCCGCCAGTGTTTCTCAACCTTCTAGTGCCGTAAACCCCTTGATAAAATGTCCCAAGTTGTGGGGACCCCTAAAATATATTTCATTGGGTGGGTTGTCCGCACCCAAGACAAGTAATTTGCGCCCCTAACTTTTAAGGCACTCTGTCTGACACATAAGTGTTCTCAAGGAAATGCCCCCCAATATCAATGCGAAAAATTAAAAATGTCACAACCCCAATCGCGTTCTGCGATCCACCAACCAAAATCTACTCCAGATACCCAAAGCCAGATACAAGTCCAAAGGAGAACGAAGATTTGGAATCCAAGGACCTAGACTAAGGAACACTCTACCAACCAGCATCCCCGCTTGGAGGTGAATCACCTGGCCTTCAGAAAAAAACTCAAAACCCATCTTTTCTGAGGGCAAAAGTACAGTAGGGAAAGGATACTAAGCGCCCAGAGGCCATTCAGTTCACATGTGTTGCGCTATATAAGTTTCACACTCACTAACCCGCAGAAATTTGGCGCTTCCTGAGTCCTTTTAATGGCAACTATAATCACAGGTAGTGTTACTCACTGTTTCTCCAGCTTCACTGTGTCTCCGACTTTGTGGTGTCTCGTAGCAGTGACACCTATGCCGAAATCAGGAGATAGCGTCTCCTACAACCCCTCCCACATCACATGCCTCACCAGTCAGCTGCCCCCAGCCATGCTGTGAACTGAATGGGCGCCTGCAAAGAGGCTGAGTGGGCGGCCGCGGGCTCCGGCAACAGCCTAGCTGGGCGGCCACAGGCTCTAGGGATAGCCCTGCTGGGTGGCCGCAAAAAGGCTGGGAGAGCGGTGCGGGTTTCAGGAACAGGCCAGGATTCGGTGACCCCTGGCAAATTTTTATTCGACCCCCAGGTTGAGAACCACTGGTCTAGGAGGATTGGACGTGAATAAGATGTGCTATAGGAAGCTCTGCCATAGAGGCCATTGGGGGCAAAAGAGCTATACTTCGGGTCCATCCAAGACGCTTAAATTATTACGCCAAAACTGGATGGTATGCGGGCCTCGCGCACGAGGTGTCGCCTGTAATGTCTCTCTTTGGAGGACTGGGCTCTAGGGTCCAGCACTTTCGCTTTTTTAAAAATGCTAAAAGTTCTGGCAGAGAGCCAGGGAAGAGGCATCCTTTAAGTAGGAACCCATATCCCTGAAGGTTGGCACACAATACCCGCCGTGATGGGTGAAGATTGGTTTTGTCTGATTTTCAGCAAACCTGCGGCGGGGATAAGGTAAGCAGGAAAAAAGTACTTAGGATATATTTTTTTTATTTCACTGCACACTGTGAGCTTCTTACAAAGTGCATTAGAAAATGTAGCAGGTCAGATAGAGTCTGCCTTATTTCCTGGCTGGTGGACAGCCAGGAACATCAAACTCTTTCCTCTCCAGCATGACTATCTCTGTCCTGCCCCTTTAATTCAATGGATTACAGTTTTGTTTCAATGACAGGGGCTCAGTATTACACAAGAACATTACTTTAAAGGGTTAATAAAGGAAAAAAAAATGTAAAATAACAAACATGTTATACTTACCTCCACTGTGCAGTTCGTTTTGCACAGAGTGGCCCCGATCCACGTCTTCTGGGGTCCCTCGGCGGCTGTCTCTGGTCCTCCCCGCAAGAACTCACCACATTCATGCGAGAGAGCTTGCATGGTGGTGAGTCCTTGCGGGCGCGCTCCCGTGATACAGCGAGTGGCCATAGCCGCTCACTGTATCACTTGGCCCTGCCCCTTGGCGCGCCGTGTCACTAGATGTAATTGACAGCAGCGCCAACCAACGGCAGCACTGCTCTCAATCCATCCGCTCTAGCCAATCAGCGGCCAGGCTGATCGGCGAAGAGGATCTCGGGACCGAGCGTGGGACTTGAGGGGTCAGGTAAGTAAAACGGGGGCTCAGGGGGGGGCCGGCAACATCAGATGGTTTTTCACCTTAATGCATAAATTGCTTCAAGGTGAAACATTTTCGTTCCTCTCCTCCACTGCCGCCATCTCACTTCCTTGTATCGCGGCTCCGGCGCTGTGACTGGCTGGAGCCACGATTGACGTTAATCTTGCGCATGCGCACGGGAGCCAGCAGTGATGGATTGGTCACCTTTACTAACGGCACACTCAGTGCCGTTTTTGGGAAAGTATCTCCTTACCGTGTAGGTTAAGGAGAGAGAGAGAGGGAGGGTGAGGAAGGGTGAGAGAGGGAGGGTGAGGAAGGGTGAGAGAGAGAGAGAGAGAGAGAGAGAGAGAGAGAGAGAGAGAGAGAGGGAGGGAGGGTGAGAGAGAGGGAGGGAGGGTGAGAGGGAGAGAGGGAGGGTGAGAGGGAGAGAGGGAGGGTGAGAGGGAGGGTGAGAGGGAGAGAGGGAGGGTGAGAGGGAGGGTGAGAGGGAGAGAGAGGGAGGGTGAGAGGGAGAGAGAGGGGGAGAGCGAGAGAGGGAGAGAGAGAGGGGGAGAGAGAGAGAGAGAGAGAGAGAGAGAGAGAGAAGGGGTGAGGGTGTGTGTGTGTGTGTGTGTGTGTGTGTGTGTGTGTGTGTGTGTGTGTGTGTGTGTGTGTGTGAGTGTGAGAGAGAGAGAGAGAGAGAGAGAGAGAGAGAGAGAGAGAGAGAGAGAGAGAGAGAGAGAGAGTGTGTGAGGGAGGGAGGGTGAGAGAGAGAGAGAGAGGGTGAGAGAGAGATTGCATACAGAAAGAAATACTACAAAGTCATGTGGTCACTTTGTCATTGCTGAAATGGTGAATCACTAGTCTGCTCAGGCAATCTTCAATAACCGCTCAGGCACGGGACAATAAGTGTGCAATTACAAAGAAGAACGAAAAATAACGCATGTTATCGCTCCCATTGTATGGGACACTGTGTGAGGAACCGGTCGGCTACAAACTGCAGACATAATAGGGTTAAATAAGGTCCTGAGCAATGACCGGCCTGTGTTTGCACCTTTCCAGCGCTCATATCTTACGAATGAAGAAAAACGTGGCGCGACATCCTACGAGCAAGACAAGGCGGTTGTTAAAGACGAGGCCTGCGGCCGTTTCTTGAACAGATGAGAATAACAAAGCCATAACTAGTAAACGGTAGAAAGAGGCGCATGCTGAGGTAATTGGAGCAATTATAGGGAGAGCAGGACGTACCTTTCATAGGAACCGTCTCTTGACTGACTTCTTCCCTGATATCCAAGTATTCCCCGGATTCCTGAGGCGACAGACAGATGCTGGTTAAAAGGGGAATCTTGAATCATAATCACGCTCTAATCAAATAATACCCGATATCCAACAGCTTGGGGGAATATAAAGCCAGGTCAGCAACATTTCCCACATCAAGTGGTCATTTCCAAGCATTAGACCCCTTGCGAGCCAGAGCCACAGACCTCCCCAAATCCTTCACCTTCACACCCCAAAACGGCCCCAATTTCTGCTCTTTCACACCTCAGATCAGCCCCAATTTCTGCTCCTTCACACCCCAGAACAGCCCCAATTTCTGCTCCTTCACACCCCAGATCAGCCCCAATTTCTGCACCTTTACACCCCAGATCAGCCCCAATTTCTGCACCTTTACACCCCAGATCAGCTCCAATTTCTGCTCCTTCACACCCCAGATCAGCCCCAATTTCTGCTCCTTCACACCCCAGATCAGCCCCAATTTCTGCTCCTTCACACCCCAAAACGGCCCCAATTTCTGCTCCTTCACACCCCAGATCAGCCCCAATTTCTGCTTCTTCACACCCCAGATCAGCCCCAATTTCTGCACCTTCACACCCCAAAACGGCCCCAATTTCTGCTCCTTCACACCCCAGATCAGCCCCAATTTCTGCTTCTTCACACCCCAGATCAGCCCCAATTTCTGCACCTTCACACCCCAAAACGGCCCCAATTTCTGCTCCTTCACACCCCAGATCAGCCCCAGCTTCTGCTCCTTCACACTCCAGATCAGCCCC
Source organism: Rana temporaria (assembly GCF_905171775.1). Lineage (NCBI taxonomy): Eukaryota > Metazoa > Chordata > Amphibia > Anura > Ranidae > Rana > Rana temporaria. Next base: position 153,807,913 of record NC_053499.1, on the reverse strand, counting down.
AATTTCTGCTTCTTCACACCCCAGATCAGCCCCAATTTCTGCACCTTCACACCCCAAAACGGCCCCAATTTTTGCTCCTTCACACCCCAGATCAGCCCCAATTTCTGCTCCTTCACACCCAGATCAGCCCCAATTTCTGCTCCTTCACACCCCAGACCAGCCCCAATTTCTGCTTCTTCACACCCCAGATCAGCCCCAATTTCTGCACCTTCACACCCCAAAACGGCCCCAATTTCTGCTCCTTCACACCCCAGATCAGCCCCAGCTTCTGCTCCTTCACACTCCAGATCAGCCCCAATTTCTGCTTCTTCACACCCCAGATCAGCCCCAATTTCTGCACCTTCACACCCCAAAACGGCCCCAATTTTTGCTCCTTCACACCCCAGATCAGCCCCAATTTCTGCTCCTTCACACCCAGATCAGCCCCAATTTCTGCACCTTCACACCCCAAATCAGCCCCAATTTCTGCACCTTCACACCCCAGATCAGCCCCAATTTTTGCTCCTTCACACCCCAGATCAGCCCCAACTTCTGCTCCTTCACACTCCAGATCAGCCCCAATTTCTGTACCTTCACACCACAGATCAGCCCCAATTTCTGCTCCTTTACACCACAGATCAGCCCCAATTTTTGCACCTTCACACCCCAGATCAGCCCCAATTTCTGCTCCTTCACACCCCAGATCAGCCCCAATTTCTGCACCTTCACACCCCAGATCAGCCCCAATTTCTGCTCCTTCACACCCCAGATCAGCCTTAATTTCTGCTCTTTCACACCCCAGATCAGCCCCAATTTGTGCTCCTTTACACCCCAGATCAGCCCCAATGTTTGCTCCTTCACACCCTAGATCAGCCCAAATTTCTGCTTCTTCACACCCCAGATCGGCCCCAATTTCTGCTCCTTTACACCCCAGATCAGCCCCAATTTCTGCTTCTTCACACCCCAGATCAGCCCCAATTTCTGCACCTTCACACCCCAGATCAGCCCCAATTTCTGCACCTTCACACCCTAGACCAGCTCCTATTTTTATACCTTCAGATCAGCCCCAGGTCCTGCACCCTCAGATCAGATCCTATGTCTGCACCCTCAGAAAAGCCCCAATTTCTGCTCCTTCACACCTCAGATCGGCCCAAATTTCCGCTCCTTCACACCCCAGGTCAGTCTTTACCTTGCTCATTCTTTCCAGGTCCTTCGTGAATTCCACTTTGGACTCAAAATTCTTTATGACCTCTTCCAGGTCTTCCCGTGCTTTCCTGACATCTAAAATAGAAAAAACACGTACATTACAAAAGACAACCTGCAAACATAATGACGCTCAGAGGTGGCCAGTTCGAAGGGAAATGCCACATTTTCATTTTAGAAACAAAAACCATTGTGCATGCTCTGTAAGCATTGAGTCCCAGAAGTGTCCCAGTACCATTTTAAAATGACGGCTGGACTCAGCGATTCTTGCACCCCTCCCCCTATCAGCTTTAGCGCCTAAACCACCATCTGGTTATGACAGCCAGGACCCAGTACCAAGTCAGGAGCTGAAACGATCATCAACTGGGTTTTTCATGCCACACAGTGCTCCATAGGGGCACCTATAGTAGAGCCTTATGAACACAATAGAAGGGATGTGACGTCATGAACTATGTCACGTTGCTTCCTCTGAGTCTCTCTGAGTCTGGTGAAGCTGTGCCAGCTCTTCCCAGGTTCTCTCTGCAGCATTAGATTATTGGTAGAGTGATCTATTGTTGCCAGTGGTGGCCGGTCCATAATGGGCACAGGGGCGCCACACCCCTAGCTTGTATGCTGGGTGCCGGACTCATAGCTTTCTACAAGGTTTTTATTTTTTCGAGCACATGATTAAAGATTGAGGCTCTAATTGGCTTGGAAATGGATGGGCTCAACCGAACCCACCGACTTGGGACACTAGCGAATTAATATTTGCTATCGATTCCTGGCTTCTCCTCCAGGCCAATCAGGACAGGAGGTGGATCTAAAGAAGACCGGGCTAGCAGGGAGGAGAAGCCGGGGGAAGCCAAAGCGCTGTGACCCCGAAGTGGTGAATGCGGACCTAGCGGGGGGGGGGGTCAGTAATTGGAGTTTTTGACAAATTGGTGGTTGGACACAACACTGGCAACCGAAAAGAATCCAATGCAGGATATTATGAGCAAAGATCCTTACTCCGCTCCGATACTAGCCAACAAAATGGCCACCTCCGAGGCGGCGACAACAACTTTGTCCTCGTTAGCCACTGTGCTGTCAAAACAGCTCAGTCTTTCTGTACCAGACTCTATTCGGTTGTCGGTGTTGTGTCCAACCACCAATTCATCAAAATCTGATTACTAAGGTTTTAAATAAACCGGAAGTGATATGGTTAGAGTTTCTGATGGGTTGGAGTTATTGACAGAACACCCCCACTGGTTGCTTCTCTACCCCAATAGATCATTGCTAGAGTGATCTATTGCTGGCTGGTTGCAGATCCAGACCCCCATTATACTAATGTGTAAAAAAAAAAAAAAAAAAGAAGGACAAAGTCAAAAAAGAGCTTACAATCTAAAAGGTCCCCAACACACATTCCTACATACACTTAGGGTCAATTTAGACAGGAGTCAATTAACTTAAGGACCGCCTCCTGCACATATACATCGGCAGAATGGTACGGCTGGGCACATGTACGTACAGGTACGTCCTGTACTAGTACCTAGCAGTGGGTCGCTGGCGCGAGCCCGCGGCGCGCTCCCGGACCGCGGGACTCGCTGACCCGATCGCCGATGGAGTCCCGCGATCGGTCCCCGGAGGTGAAGAACGGGGAGAGCCGTGTGTAAACACAGCTTCACTGTTCTTCACTGTGGCGGCGCATCGATCGAGTGATCCCTTTTATAGGGAGACACAATCGATGACATCACACCTACAGCCACACCCCCCTACAGTTGTAAACACACTTCAGGCCACACATAACCCCTTCAGCGCCCCCTGTGGTTAACTCCCAAACTGCAATTGTCATTTTCACAATAAACAATGCATTTTAAATGCATTTTTTGCTGTGAAAATGACAATGTTCCCAAAAATGTGTCAAAATTGTCCGAAGTGTCCGCCATAATGCCGCAGTCAAGAAAAAAAAAATCGCTGATCGCCGCCATTAGTAGTAAAAAAATATTTTTTTATAAAAATGCAATAAAAATATCCCCTATTTTGTAAACGCTATAAATTTGGTGCCAACCAACCGATAAAAGCTTATTGCGATTTTTTTACCAAAAATAGGTAGAAGAATACGTATCGGCCTAAACTGAGGAAAAATAATTGTTTTTATATATTTTTGGGGGATATTTATTATAGCAAAAAGTAAAAAATATTGCATTTTTTTCAAAATTGTCGCTCTATTTTTGTTTATAGCACAAAAAATAAAAAACGCAGAGGTGATCAAATACCACCAAAAGAAAGCTCTATTTGTGGGAAAAAAAGGACGCCAATTTTGTTTGGGAGCCACGTCGCACGACCGCGCAATTGTCAGTTAAAGCGACGCAGTGCCGAATCGCAAAAAGGGGCAAGGTCCTTTAGCTGCATTATGGTCCGGGTCTTAAGCGGTTAAGAAGCACATTATTTTATTTTTTTACTACACCTCCAAATAGCAACTCCACAAAAAAAATAAAAAAGAAGAAAATTGAGCCCAACTTGTACAACAAACGCAATAGAAAGTACATACAAACCAGATTAGCCGCCATCCTTTATTGGATAGAGTTGGGAGTTTGGTTGTAACTTATTGAAAAATGCAGCCTGCTCCCCAGACAGATGATAATGTTTCACTTTGGAAATAAATTTCAATTGTGTATTTGCAGATTTGTGTAAACACCACACTTTTCTCTTTTCCAGAAGGGGGAAAAAAAAAAAGTTCACAGCATGCAGTAATCTTTTTAGCAAACCGAAAGCTGAATTCCTTCCCGCGAAATAATCAGCAATGTAGGCGCTTTCCCCAGCCGTCTATTTGATTTCAATGCTGGGGATAGAAGCTATTTTTCTGTGAATAATGTGTGTTTTAAATGGAAGAATTTCAAAGTTTGCATCTGTTTCTGTTCCCAACTACGGAACGCGCTGCGTCAGGAGACTTACTGCGAGGGAGAGACGGACTCCAGCAGGTGCAAAAAGACCCCACACCACATACTCCTCATTAGCATTAAAGGTGAACGCCAGGCAGATATAAAAGACACAAATTAGCGCAATTCTGCATTGGTTAATTCATATTTACCGTAAATGTTTTTCGTTGCAAGCGGTATAAAGTATAATTAGACACATTAGCCTCTTGTACAGCAGCGCTCAGACTGGGTGAGGGAGAAGAAGGTCAAGGAGCCAATCAGTTGTGCTTCAGTGCTTATGGGCTAATAAGGGGCATTTCGATAGGATGAGAGGGGTGAGCTCACACTAGACAGTCAAAAGTCTGTTCTCTGGAGTGTGGCAAGTCTAGGACTACTGGGCTATAGATGAGTGGCTCGATGAGCGCAATTTAACCACTTGACGTCCACGCTATTGACGAAAGACGGCTACAGCTTGGACCTCAAATGCCGGGAGGGTGTCCATGTACGTCCTCCCGTTCTCAGGGTGCACTCTGTGATCACAGTCCTTCGGACTCGGCTGATCACAGATCGGGGTAAAGGCCCAATCACAGCGGGCCTTTACCACGTGATCAGCCATCAGTCAATGACAGCTGATCCCGGAAGTAAACAGAAGCCGGCCACTGGCTTTTTTTCCTTCACGCGGTCAGCATGAAGAAAAGAATAAAGCCGGTAACTGTATCCCTTGTGATACAGTGGCGGCCATAGCCCCCGAGAGTGCAAGGTGTTTTTTCACCTTAGTGCATAGGATGCATTAAGGTGAAAAAACATGAAGCTTCACAACCCCTTTAAACTTTTTTTATTTTTTTTTTACATTTCTACAGTTACTTCCTGGTTTCTTGCCCAGGTGAATGATGTCATACATCCCTGAAGTCTTGAGAAGGGAAGTAGAGGAGAAGGAAACAAGGAGAGGAGAAGAAAACAAGGAGAGGAGAAGGAAACAAGGAGAGGAGAAGGAAACAAGGAGAGGAGAAGGAAACAAGGAGAGGAGAAGGAGAGGAGAAGGAGAGGAGGCGAGGAGAAGGCTAGGAGAGAAGGCGAGTAGGAGAGAAGGCTAGGAGAGAAGGTGAGGAGAAGGAAAGGGAAAGGAAAGGGAAAGGAAAGGGAAAGGAAAGGGAAAGGAAAGGGAAAGGAAAGGGAAAGGAAAGGGAAAGGAAAGGAAAGGAAAGGAAAGGAAAGGAAAGGAAAGGAAAGGAAAGGAAAGGAAAGGAAAGGAGAGGGAAAGGAAAGGAAAGGAGAGGGAAAGGAAAGGAAAGGAAAGGAAAGGAAAGGAAAGGAAAGGAAAGGAAAGGAAAGGAAAGGAAAGGAAAGGAGAGGGAAGGAAATGAGAGCAGAATGAAAGGAAAGGAGAGCAGAATGAAAGGAAAGGAGAGCAGAATGAAAGGAAAGGAGAGGAGAATGGAAGGAAAGGGAAGGAGAGAAGAAGGAAAGGGAAGGAGAGAAGAAGTGAAGGAAAGGAGAGGAGAAGGAAAGGAGAGGAGAAGGAAAGGAAAGGAAAGGAGAGGAGAGGAGAAGGGAAGGAGAGGAGAAGAAA